>NC_036247.1:5079181-5081088 GCF_002742605.1 Olea europaea var. sylvestris
CAATAAATTAATGAGGAAAGAAATCATGTAAAATTGTGATATTATAATGTTGATTCATATTAAAACAAAAACATTGTCAATTCGTTTAGGTTTATAACAATTTCACCACAATTTAATTTTTTCTATATACACACCAACAATATGACAAAATAGAAAAATAAAAAAATAAAAAAAACACAATATAAACTTATTACATAATATTTATTCTCATTAAATGACCACATAACTAAGGAGAAGGATGAAAAAAATATTCATTGTTGCAAACCATTGTTCTAACCAGATAACTAAAAAGGAGGATGAAGAAAATATTCATTGTTACAAATATCCACTACCATCTTCCGTCTATAAATTGACATATTATCAGGTGAAACTAACTATATTGGCTGCCCTATAACAAAGCATTTTATATATTTTAGTACAAACATTCCATAGTTTGGCCTGTAGAAGAAACAGTTTTACGTTAGGCTACATTAATATAAAGAAAAAATTAAATATTATAACAAATAAATAATTATTTAAATGCTCACCCATTACATGCACATGATAGATAAGATATCATCTCCACTTGTGTTGTTTTGCTTCTATGTTTCCTTACATCCTTTCTGATAGAAAGCTCAGAATTCAGAATGAATGCTTGGATTGTACCATGTGTTGCTTTTGCATGTATCATGACTTGATCTGGTAGAAGAATACCGTTGCTACAGTCATATATTTAGAATTTTTATTTAGGAATATTCACCACAAAAAGATACTAACAATTACGAGGAAATGAGCATAGAATTAGTAGAAGCTTGCATGCTATCCAGTTACAACCATTTATAGGCGAAACACCATTCGCATATTTATTTAATGGGGTGAAATCCACTTCTCCCTAAGTGGTTTTATTTTTCTCTTCTATTAGTCTGTTGAAAATACTAAAACACTCATCTTCAAATTTGAAATCCATTATTGCATAGTCTTTAGAAATTAAGGTAAAACCGTCCTTAATAAGTTGCCTCAGTAACTTCAACTCCAACTCAATACTCTAATAGAATAAATACATGTAAATTTAAGTTATTAATATCAACCATAAAATTAAATTAATTGTAATTACTAAACTTCACTCATCGTGGGAGTTACATCTTTTCCTACATCCAACAAATTTTTCAATATGTCCCTTCCAATGTAATTGCCGCTATCCTCCCAATAAGTACTATATAAAAAATATAAATTAATATTAGATAATATAATTTACTATCCACTGAATAAAAAAATAGTATTTAAGCTAATACAGTGTTAACTTTGTTACCCTAACGGATTATGCAATATCCAATTTCTAATCATGTTGTATTTGTTCTTTGGATAGGCTTTTAAAGGACAGCTTTTCGATGACAAAGACAATATCTGTTTTCTCTTACCTTTATTTTCTCTTCTCAACCCTTCAAAACTTTCCGTTTGTTGTTCATATATTGATGTTTGCCTTGGTAAATCGCTGAGAATTGGAATTGTGTGGATATGAACATCTTGTTGCATAGAACCAATAATGGCTTCTATGTTTGATACATTGCTCAATATATTCTTGTTCTGTTCATCTACGTAATATCTAATTGAACTTAAACTGTTATCCACATAAGATTGCATGTTGCCTAAACTATTATCTTCTTGCCCTTTTTGCTACTGTTGAAATTCCTATTGGAATACTTGTTAGTGGCTGTCAACAATAGTATCCATATAAGAACGAATACTGGATTGTATATAATCTTCTTGCCATTTTTTATGTTGTTCAAAAAACTAGTTTTGACTGTGAAATATTTCTTCCTTCAAGTTATGGCATACACCAGATATATCTGATATTACATGTTGCCTATATATTCCCAGCATTTCTTCCATTTGTTCTCGAGTTATATAGTTGGAAGCATCAAAAGCAA
>NC_036247.1:5081353-5083256 GCF_002742605.1 Olea europaea var. sylvestris
ATAAGCAAGAAAGTCATCGAGATGCTCGACCATACCAAAAGTCTTATAATCAATAATTCTGCCAGTTGGTTTCAAAACACACTACACAAACATAACCAACCCTAACTTAAATTTATCTATGTAGTCTTCGCATGAATGGAACGCTTGATGCAACATTCTCATATTAATTCTTCTCGTACCATTGAAATATTGATTTATAAGACGATAGTTATTATGATTAATCTCTACAGATGGTTCATGGCATGGTAATCCAGTGATGAGAAAATATTCTTGCATACTAAACCTGGCAATATGATCACCTAATCGTACCCACACTTTGTTATTTTTACCACAATGTACAAACCTCATTACAAATTCATATATCAACCTACTACTAAATTGTTCATCTTCTTCCCTATAAATATCTCCCATAAAAAATTCATAGAAATTGCTAACATAACAGAAGCCTGTTGGTTTGCATCTATAAATTCAATAAAATCTTGTAGATATTCTCGATTTGGATATTGACAGATAGTGGCAGAGAACCATTGATTTGGAGAGACAATATATTCTAGAGACATCTGCTTAATAAAAGAAATAACCAAATTTATATTTATAAGAATTCCATAAATTCTAACTCTATATCTATATCTCACAATGACAACAATTCAGGTGTTATTATCTATGTTTTAAATGATTATGAAAAAAGAATACTAAAATTTCAAGACTTTATACATACTATATTTCAGGTAGAATAAAGGCTTATATGAATAACTAAGGCTATAATTTTCCCTTCATCTTATCTTTCTTTTTTCTGCCTGTTGAAGATTTTATTTTAAAAGTAGTTATAGTTTTTACTTACCTTTGCATTATTAGTTTTGCAGTAAATATTTTAGTATAAAATCTAAATTATTTTGAAGAAGAAAATGTATATATGCATAGATTAAGGAAGCAAGACTGGTCTCTCCGTGCACGAAGAGACAACCTCTCTGTGCACGGAGAGGGACCCTCCGTGCATGGAGAGTAAGAGGTCGCCTATTCATTCACCACCGGTGCCCGACAACATTTTTTTGTTCATTTTAACAATAAATCTTACCTTTTATCCAATTAAATGTTTGCACCTTGGCACTTCTCTCTACTTTGAAAACTCTTCATCTCTTGCAAAAATGTAAAATTGCTAAAAGGTTAGTATGATTGATGAGATAAAATGTTAGAAAGATTCTTCACGTGTGAATTCTTGTGACTTTTAGTAGTTGAGATAATAAGTGAAGATAATAATTGTAGGAATATTATTTTGTTGTTTTGTGAGTTAGTTGGGATAATAATTGCAGGAAATAAATTTTCTTTTGACTTTTTTCCCTTTTTTTTTTGTTATTTCTTTAACATATTCATTCACATTTATATTCAAAAAAAATAATAACTAATTTTATCAAATTTGTCTTAGATGAATCGTAAATATCTTTTCTAAAAACTCTTTGTCATCATAAATTATCATTATACTTGTACTGAAACTAAAATTTTACCACTCCATGTCTATTTACAGAGTTATTACTCAGTATAAAGTATGGCAATATATAAAATCTATTTACAGAAGTTATTACTCAATAAAGTATGGCACGATGAAATTTTACAGACTGTAATATAACTTTATTTTAGTTTTATATAGTACAAAAAATAGAGTTAATATTATTTTAAATATCTTACTCTAATAATTAATTCAATTCATCTCATTAATACTACAAGTTTACAAGTAATGCCCATACCAGTTTACAAGTAATCCCTATACCAGGTATGGCTAAAGATTAGATTTTATAATGTATTACTGGTAAATATAATAATATAAAAAATATAAATGACATAACTCTAGATATCTATACATATTTTATTCTGTTTCCGATTGGTTATCTCAAAAGAAACATTTTTT
>NC_036247.1:5083548-5091788 GCF_002742605.1 Olea europaea var. sylvestris
ATTGATATAATGCCTAAACGATTAATTCAATCAAATGATGGCAACCAAACTTGGGTACAAGATGTAATACTTCTGGACCAAAAATTCAAAACAGTGATGTTGACACTGTGGGATTCATTTGTTGACAGAAAATGCAAATTATTCTCAGAAAATATTGACAAAAAACTAGTAATCTTTGCAACAAAGCTAAAGGTCGCCTCTTTTTGGGTAAGTTTATATTATTTTTCCTTATTTAAACTCTGCTTAAAAATGCATTTCATATCTTACATTAATGAATTGTATAGGTTTAAAACTCTCCACAAAAATTCGTAGTACATTCTTCATGAATACCCTTTCGTTGCAGTACAAAAGTTGGTTGAATGGTATGTATGTATATCCGTCCACTTACAATTATTATGGTTTTATTCGGCTTATTTACTCTTTCATTCTTTCAGGAAAGATATAAATTTAGACAAAATCGATGAATTCATTTTGAAAAAGCCATACACTAAAAAATCTCCTACAAAATTGCCTCCTCCAATGCACAACAAAATCACCTTAATTCAAAATCTACAAGGCCGACTTTTATCGGTATTTATATATTCCAGTACACAATAAAATTATGGTTTCTATTTATGTTTCTTTATAAGTTACAATTTTCTTTTTTAGAGAAAATTTTATTGGGTGAATGTCACTGCATAAATGAAAAACATAGATCAGAAATGTTGGTATATGGCTTGCAACAATTGTTATCGACGATCAAGCGTTGATTTTGGTGAAATATATGTTTGTATTTTCTGTAAAAGTTTCAATTCCAAAGCTATTCCTCGGTAAAATATATTTTTCCACACTTTTCTAATAATAATAATATATTTATTTATTTATTCCTACATAAATAAATAATTACTCTCTTTATTTCAGAGTAAGAGCATATGTCCAATTATCAGATGTCACAAGATGTATAATGCAAGTGCAATTGGTGAAGTTGCAGAAAAACTTATATTCACAGATGCACAAACTTTGATGGAAGAAACAAACTTTGTAATAATTTACAGTCTTCTCCAATCTCTATTTTGGTATATTTGATCGGTTTCTTCATAACATTCATATTTTTTATACATGGTTCACAAACAGATTTTGGAGATATAATTGGGAAAATGCAAAACATTGAAAGAGCATTCTATCTCAAAGCGACTCAAGTAGAACTTAATTCATCCAATTACAAATTTGACATCATCTTCATCGAATGTTTAATTGTAGATGAAAAACAAGAATGCCATCAAAAGAATATTGATTATGAAAAAAATTTGAAAAATTTTGACATAGATGCGGATGACAATTGGTCCCCTCCAGAATAAAAAACTCTTTTCAAATCAGCTATTCACCAGTCAGAAAGTCCCAGTTCAAATCCATTTACATCAGACAAAATGAAAGAAAAAATAGAGTAGAAAATGGAATGAAAAAATTCAACAGTATTATCTTTTGAAATAGCTGAAAAATCAAGCCAATTCATTTTGAATAATATAGTATATATTTTTGGTGTGACTTGTAGTTATTTTATAGTTTTCAATGAAATTACTTTCTCTTCAATTTACATTTCAGTAATTTCTCATTTTCAAAAACTTAAAACATTAAAAAAAAAATTACACATTCCACGCTAATAATAACATAGTCTATACAATACTTGTGCAACGCACGAGACACACACTAGTAATGTAAGAATTTTTATGAACACTTAAAAATTCGCATAAGGCATGGCGGTATATTTCTATCATATATTAAACCTAATGACGATTTATATTATATCGAGCATATTTACCTTCTTTCAAATGCAAATAAGCTACTACATCCACACAACTACCGTGCATAATAATTGTGGAAAAAAGAAAATCATATAAAAATTCAATATCCAAAAACATGTTTTCAATGTCAAATATGTAAAACAAAAGGCTAAAAACTCGTATATACACAATTCATCATTTCCCTAGCACAAACAAATTTAGTCTAGCGTGTTAAGAAGAAGAAAACAAAAGAAATATTGAAAAAACGACATAACCAAAATAAATCTTGAATTGAATCTTCGCATCTTGAAATCAATTTTCATATTTTCTGCCCCCTTCTATGCTCCCAAATCTCTTGAAATGTGTTATAATGCGTAGTAAACTAATTATGGACAACCCCAAGCCTTTAAAGATGTCCCAAATCATGTTTCCATAAGAGTTAGAGTTGTATAAGGAAACAAGAATTTTGCCTCCAAAATGTACTATGCTATATGTAACGACCCAAAATTTAAAGATTTAAGATCGTTACTAAAACCTTTATTTCATAATTAAATAAATTATGTCAAACATTTTACATGAAAATCTTTCTAGTTTCATCTATAAAATAAATAAAGCCTATGGAAAACATAATTAACTGAACCATGTCCCAAATATTAAATTGCAAATTTAACATGAAGATAAAACTGAAATAACGTTAAAAAATAAATAAATAAAATTTCATAATCATATTACTCAGAATTTATTTATTTTGAATTCCATAATTTTTGACATCACAACTCCACCGCATCGCCCGCTAACCAACGACCCGTTCTAATCTGTGAGAAGTAGGGAAAATGGTGAGTACATGAAAATACTCAGTAGGATATAAAATTAATGGTGCGATCTCGTATAAAAATATTAAAACATATACCGTCTCATATCTTTAAATGTAAGAGCTCATATCATATTATATCATATCATTGTACCGAAATAGTCATATAATTTATATCATAGCATATCACATCATAACTTTAACTTTCATGAGTACAAAATTCGTCAACATGAAAAAAAATATTTAAACACGATAGAAAAACACTGCACCTCAATATTCTATCTCGTAATAAATCAGTTTTTTTGCTGCTATCACAATATATGGGTGTCTAGAGGTGAAAGAGAATATTGAATTTTAATAAGCCTAAAAGTCTTTCAAAGAAACGTATTTTTCCCCCCATAAAGAGTCTCAATTCTATACAATCACTATTTCCTCTCCATCTAATCAACACATGGTAACCTATCACTATCATCTCCCAACAACCTAGTCAAATAAATTATTTTAAAATAAAACTACCTATCTATATTTTAAAATACACGTGCACTAACAACTCCCAACCAATTCAAAATAAAAATGAAACACTCCATACACGTGACATGTGATGGGTACATTTTCATCAAAGGTTAAAATTAAATTGTAAAACTAGTTTCATCTACCTTTTTCAAACTGAAATGTCTTGGAGCTTATTTATCCGAATCGACTTTTTCTTGGACCTAATATACATAATTAATTACAAGCTATCCAACGAGTACAATATCGATATATTTATCATTACTCTATCTATATTTAAATATTTGATCTAATTAAAATTGAATTTATTGTATTTATCATTTTAGTCCCCTAACTTTCGAAATTTAAAAATATAGTATGAAAGTAAATAAATTCTAGTATATGTGAATTTTCGGGGCTTTACACTATAACATAGTACAATCACGTGCTATGGCATAGTTCAATGAAATTCAACCCCGAATTTCCTTGAAGCATGTCATGCGACTACATGGTGAATATAACTATGCTATGACATAGTTCAAATGAAAATTCATTCTTTGCGTTTTGGTCCTCGAATTCCATTTTCTCATTTTTTGACCTCTTTTATCACTTCCTGTTTCAATACGTCATGTCTTTTGCTAAATTGATTTTCGCCTCTTTCACATCTTCATTTCTCATTCCAGGTCATTTTTCGACTATTTGCACTTTGGTCCCAGAATATTGGATTTCTTATAATTTAGTCATTTTTTTCGCTTGTTTCTTCAAAATTCCACCATATTCATCAATGTACTGCAAAACATGATTTATATAGAATTCAGCTATATTTCAATATATTTGTCATCAATTATTCATATTGTGTCATCAATTATTCATCAATTATTCATATTGTGTAAAATACATTTATCGATGTGTGTGTGTGTGTGTGTGTGTGTGTGTGTGTGATGGGAGGAGAGAGAGTGAGAATGAAATGAAACGAAGTTAGTTCATACTTAATATTATTCACATCATCAATCTATAAATCATTATGTACAAATAGTGCTAAAAAAAACGTTGAACCTCAATCTTGAGGGCTCCCACCGCCCGTCCCTGGAGTTTCGTGAGGAAAGTAAATCGCGGGATGCAGCAGGCCAGGGAACAAGAGTTTGCCCGTACACTGGTGCCCACAAACAGTCCAATTCCATATATCAAGAATCGAACACTCACACTGCGATTGTCAGTAAAGTTGAGACTACCTCACTTTTGTCCTTTGCACGATTGGGTTATGCCCCGGGGGGCATGTAAAAGTAGTACTAAGTTTTATTTTATGTAGGTTTAACTTATTTTTCATTTAGCTTTTATTTGATCCCATTATTTTGAAAATATGATCTTTTATTTTCAATAGTAATTTTTTCAATAAAATAATATTTCAAGTAAACTCGAAAATTTTTCTTATTTTTTAACAACATATTCTCTATTAATTTACTATTCCAAAATACATTTTATAGCAAAAAAAGGGATTCAAACAAGTGCTTCGTTTGAAATTGGTCTCCATGGTTGAATTCCACCTTGAAAAAACTGTATATTAGTATTAAAAAATAATTGTACTACGTTTAGATCATAATTTACAAATTTGTTTATCAACAGATAATATGATGAAATTTGACTCAGTCACGGTCTAACCAATCAAATAAAAAAATATCTCAATTTCTTTTTATCATTAAACCACATCACATGAGCACGATCATTTAAGTGGTAAAAAATCTTTTTTAGCAATTTTAATTCAATTGATCTTCGTCCCCATCAATTTGTAAAATAATTTATAAATGGTGAAACAACAAACATTTTTCATCAACGAAAAAGAAAGATCAAGGACTATGCATGTCCAAAAAGTAAATTCAGGATGTTCTAGCTACAGTTAGAATAAATTAGGACTCATTTCCTATTGCAAAAAGAACGATATCGAAATCGATTCCACATCCAATTTGGGGGCGAAATCTGAAATCGATTGCTCAGGTACAAACGTCCTTACACTTCAGACAATAGGAGTTGAAAAATGGGTGAAGCTCTATTCGATCTCGAAAGGATTCTCCGATCCAGACAGGTATTTTTGAATCTTTCGTTTTGTCGCCCATTTATTTACTCAAATTAAGCCTGTACTTCCGCTTGAATATTTCTGAAATATGAACTTTTTTGGCAATTAAAGCTGCATTTTTCTGTTTGACCGATGATTGCACGTTTCGAAATGGTTTTTTGATTTTAGTTTGCATTTCCTTTGTCGTTGTTCATTTTGAAAATAATGATTAAATGGGTCGGAAAAATTGACAAGAAGTAATGTGCGCAGCAGATTATTATTTGCGACTACGCATAGAACATTTTTATTTGGATGCTACATTTACAGTATAGCTTAATAGATGTATAAATTTATTTATTTATTTTTGTTATTTTAGTTGGTTTCTCATTAGTATTTCCCATTTTCAAAAATTATGTTGAAAATGAGCAGGAGAAATTGACAAGTCAAGAAGCAAATATACTCTTGGCATGTAAGGCTCAGGCTATGAGAGATTTCACTATTGGCTTTGGTGGTGGTTCTGTCACTACTTGGTTAGGTACATTCTTGACAATTTACATTGATATTATGCGTTCAATGTTTTGTTTTGTAATATATGCATGTCTATGTAATTAAGGTCACTGGATGGATTTTTAATTTCAGCGTGGAAAGCCAATAAATAATATTGAGGACAGTGGGTTCTCGTGCTCGGTTGTAAAGTATAAGAAGAGGAAATGGGTACATGATATATGGTTAAGGGTGTAAATTTAACTATTTTCTTGATCTAATTTATTTAAAAAAGTAAATCTTATGTTAAGTTAGCACGTGCGAGACAGTAAGGGAAATTAGTTCAGTGGAAATTCATGATAAAATGGGGGTAAAGATGCTAAGTTTAGTTTTGTTGTCATTGGGGTTGCATTGTTTGGATATTACTTTGTGTGTTCCTTTTTCATTAGGTAGCTTTAGATTCTAATTGCAAATGATTGTACCATATTTTCTGATCTCTGGTAGAATCTGTTAGGTGTAACGTGGACTTTGAAATTATCATGGCACTGTTATGATTATAAGTTACGTTGTGCGTGTAAGGCCAAAGGATATATATGGAATGGAAAAAAATTCTAAGCACTTATTTTACATGACTCACCTTTTTTCTTTTGTACGTGGATGAATGACTGTGTGTGTTGTGGACGTTTTAATTAATGCTAATGGCAAAAAGGCTTTACCGAGCAGACTCCAATTGTCTTTGGAATAAAACTTAACTTCTTGTTTAGTTTGTCATGTGATACATTGTATAACAATGAATTGCATAACCTAATTATGTTATCCTTTTTGGCAGCAACCCAAAGGCTAAGTAATCTAGTTCGCTTTAATTTTACACTGGGTAAGTGACATTATTGCCATCATTCGTTCTTTTCTATTGATCTACATGTATATTTTGTATATCAATGTTCTAACTTAACTTGTGGATCTTTTATAGAAGAAAAAATGAATTTATACTATTTGGTTAGTTATTTTTATCTTTCATGACAACATGAGTTGAATTGTAACCATTTTGGAAGAGATAAGAGAGATGTGCACTCTTCTACTTCCTTCAATATTCTTTATCTTTTAGGCATCTTCTTTAGACCCTTAGGAATAAGCTATATAATGTGTTAAAAAAGAAATCGAATCGACAACTAAAAGTCAAGTTCTGATGCATTATATGTATAATCACAGTTCTCATAGAGAGATGCCTGCTTACACAGATGCAGAATTGTGTATGCGGATATTAATTGCATGACAACTCACTATTAACTTTGATCACTAATATGCTAAAGCAAGTTCTTCTTCCTCCAATATATTTGTAGTATTATAATGTCTTTACTGGATTGCATTTCCCTAAAATATTTATCTATTTAGAAAAAAATATATTTTAGTTTTGTCAATTATTGCCTCGTCTTTCATCTGCTTGGCATAATGAATAGGAATGGTTCGAATAAATCAGGGGGAGAAAGAATCTATATTTTTTCCTTCATTTACTAATTTTGCTTTATTCCTGGAGTATAACTATTACAGCTTCTTTAATCAGTTTTAAAACAAATCAATATCTTAATTTTTGAACTGTACAAGCACTGTATGCTGTGAATATGATTTAGGGCATGGGTCTGATACTGTAATAAGATGCTGTCTTTTACTAGCATCTGTTACAAATTGTGGAAACTCTATCCAAAACATGTTTATAAATTGTGGAATCTCTGTCAAAACACTTAATTACATAATAATAAAGAAAATATAAAAGTGTGAGACAAGTACAAATGTCCATCTGCGAATTCATGTACCGACATATTTACATTCCTGTGATAGCTTGCTGCGGCTGTTTATTATTCATAGAGGAGGAAAGATTGATAATACATTGATTTTTTACATGTAGGAGTTGCTGCTATTTCTGGATTATGGAAATTTGGTAGATCGCTTGATTCTTCCATTGAACACATTCTTTCCTTGGAGGGGAGTCGGATGCAAATGGAATTGGCAAATGTGTACGTACTTACCAGAATTTGTTAATCTGTGTTAAACTTTTCATGTGAGTAACTATCTGAGGTTATTAAAATAATTGAGACTGCAAAAGCATCAATTTTTAAAATATTTCTGAAACTAATAAGAAGAAATCTAAGCTTAGAGCTACCAGATTGTATTATACTTGATTTCATATATTCTGGCGATCTTGGGGGACTCTTCAATCCAGAGTAACTGATTGAATATTTATCATATCCATAATAATGTGACTACCTGAAGCCTAAACAAGCCGAGTGCGACCCATACATATAAATTATCATATGAGACATTAAAATGACTTGAATAAGGCCTAGTCTGACCCACATTCTTTCAAAGAAATACATTTTTAAACAGTTATTTGACATTATTTCAACCATACATTCTTCAATAAAATTATATCATATGCAAATTCAAAAATTTTCCTTATTTTTTAACCACACATTTTCCATTAATACATTATTCAAAAAAGCATTCTTATGAAAATAATGTGGCTTAAACAAGGGCCAAAAATGATTTCCATAACGAAAATAAAAGTTCCATTTGCAATAATCTTAATTCATGTCTAACGTTATAATAAATCTTATAAAAAAAAAAAAAAAAAAAAAAATATTGACATTCT
>NC_036247.1:5092138-5100330 GCF_002742605.1 Olea europaea var. sylvestris
GAGGGAAGAGATTAAAAATCCCAATAAGTGAGTGCGGTGAATTGCAATTCATATTTAAATTTGGGCAGGAGAGTTCATAATGTACATAAAGGATACACGAGAATTATAGCCAACTTAAGAGGTATTATCTCTTGTGCCTAGCGCTACTAAAATTCGATCCTCTTATATTATTCATATAGGAGATTCCAAAATTTAAAAGTACAGAAGACAATTCACGTACAACATGCAACAACACTTGCCTTGATAAGGTTGGGGATAAATGGAAAAGTCTAGGTAAATAAATTTGAAACCTCAAGAAACCTCAATTTCTTGCTTTGACTTTTCGCTAATTATAAAAAGATGCAATTTCTTTAATATATGTGTATGCATGTTTGTGGGCTCAATGGGCGTTAGCCTTTTGCATAAAGGGTGATATTTATAGGGAAGTTGGGGTTTTGCAATGCATGGAAAGTTTGATTTTGTTAATTGTCTATCCAATTTCACCTATATGCATAACTAGAAAATATATAATTATATTTCTGTATATAAAATTATAAATATTTACATCTCAATCAATTATATTATCTCAAGAATTTAAATTCATATATTCTTATCTTAAAATACATGGATGATTATAGACTAATTTATACTAGCTTACAATTATATAAATAACTAACATTTAGTTATTTATATCAAAATCATCTAAATCAATTTAACTATAATCCTAAAATTTAAAAGAATAATCTAGACTATTCGTAAAATATTAATGTTCATAAAATATTTCTTTTTCTACTTATGCAAAAATTCGGGTGTAGAAAGGGCCCAAAGCTGCAGTTTCAGAAATTGCAAATAGGTCCCTAAACTACGTCAAATAACCAATCAGGTCCCTAAACTTTTAAATACTTTACATTTGGTCCCAAATTTTAATATAACAGCTAGTACCGGGGCAAGAGGATTTATACATAAAATCAAGGAGTTCAATGGTTACATAAAATCAAGGAGTTCAATGGTTGCCAACTTCCTTGATTTTCAGCAATATCAGGTGCTGATCTCATTTTCTTCTGAATTCACAAATTCGCAACTAGGATGACTAATATCAATTTATTAAATGGCATTTGGAAGAACTGGAAGATTACGAAGTTCAACTAATTAACATTGTTGCATGACTAGCTCTTTGATCCTCTACTAGTTGCTCTCCCATCTGGATTTATCATTACCTTGTGTAATAGAATTCAGCTCTGGGATCTGACTATGATTATCTATGTTGTGAGAATTGAATCATGAGCATTCCTTTCCTGAATGATACCAGTTCACTAGGGTTCTTATGACCTGAATAAAACGAACTCTGCACCTGCACCCCACTAAAGAAAAAAGACCTAGGAACTGTAAAAAGAGAACATTGCCTAAACTACTTATAAAAGGAAAAAAGGTTCCAAAGTACACGGACTTGTGTTTATTAAATTTCAATCAAACAAGTTGGCCATTGACCAGTGAGAACATTTACTAATAACAGAAATGGCTTTCTTCCCTATTTTTAGGTTGATATAGAACGAAAAGCATTTTCTTTGGAGTTGAATCTTCCCTAAATTATTTTAGAAAGAGCAGATTGGTTCGGCTGTTTACTCTGGAACTCAAGATAGATTTCTTGTTAATTTCCATTGGTGATGTTATGTATACAAGTCCGTTTGTTATTAAATTTTTTCTTGTTTATTCGAATTGGTAATGTGTTTTTCTTCTCCTGTTCATAACTTGTATGTATTTTTTCACATGGTAGAATGCTGAAAAAGTATCATAGTGATCCTTGGGTTATCGAACGTCTCTCTAGACATTTCTATTCAGAGGAAGTTTATGATGACTCGTCAGCAGACCAGCCAAAAGTTCGGTGGCGTTTCCGAAACTATTTTGGAGATAATGTTGCACATCCTCAAACTACATCCAATAATGAGGATACTGATTTAGAGAAAAATAATCTCAAGAAGACTAGTAGGGAGGCCCCAAAAAATTATGTGAGTGAATTTGCTGAATCTCTCACTTTATTGAATGTGACATGTGTAATCTTGGAAAATATATTTTAAGGAGTGCTAAAAAAAAGTTTTGGCATGCATACATATGTCGCTATCGAAGCTTCTATGATCTCGAAAAAGAGCAAATAGAAAAAAGAACATATGCATTATTTATATTTGGCAAATAATATGCATATGACCTTCCTTTTGCTTCAATAAATCAGTCTACTCTGAACCTTCTGTCTTAAGGCAAATATAGAAATGAAAGAAACTTACACACAGCCAATAAGTTGCATTTTTCTAAAGCAAATAAAAGAAATGCCTTGTCTATCCAAAGTGACTTTCTTTAATTCTAGACGAATGCTGCTGGTGATGTTATGGCAAATCCATTTGATTGCATTTTTGGGCTTCCTGCAAGTATAGAGGAGATTCCTCACCCTGACACGTCCAGCACATTATCCAGAAGACAGAGACGCATCCAGAAACGATCTCACCGCAGGCATAGGAAGCATCATCCAGAGGTTTCAGATGTTTGATTTTGTAAATTTGCTAACCATGTTTATATTGACATGTAAACTACTGTTAATCAAGACTGCTTATTGAACACTTCAGCAGTTTAGGTTCTTCAATCTTCATTGTCCTTAATGTTATTCTAGCTATAATTATAGATTATATGTAGTAGAAATGCATTGGCTGAATTTTCAGGTGAATGCATTGAAGTTGTTATATGTTATCACATCGAACTATTTACTGCCATTCTCAACATTCAATCGTGGGCCTCGGTTTCTATTTAACCCCGATATTACTGATACTGGTAGAACTTTAACATAACGTGTGCATATGCTATATGAATGTGGAATTTTTGGTTCTTGTCGCTGCTGTGTCAGGCATCTGCTATGATATATGGAAGTGTCGGTTGGTATTGCATCTATGGCAATGGTTGTGATGCAGAACTGCTAAGCAGCCTAAATGGCATGTGAACCTCATACTGGACCAGCCGGTTTAAATTTAACAGGAAATGTGTGATCCAGGTATAAAACCTGGTTGGGGGTCTCTATTAGACCGGTTTGGAAATGAACACAGTTCCATTATTTTCTGAAAAATTAATGACCCAGTTTTCTACTGACAATGGCTCGAGTCTCTGATTTTTGTTTACCTATAGTCTTATTTATGAAATTCTCTCCCAATCAGTTGATAAATTGTAGATTTCCCCTTCTCATGAATTATAATTATCTTTTTTAATAATTCAATATGAACGAATTGCTTAAGAAATAGAAACTCAGTGAACAGAAGGGATTTTTTTCTCTTTATAATATTGTTACATGCCTAAGCCTCTTTTATGTTCAGTCTTTCATCTGTGTCTCGTTTTCTGGCCTATGTGGGAAGGTCTTCAAAAAACAAACTTGTGTGAGAAGATGAAGAAGATTGGGAGGTAAGATTGAAATGAGTTCTGGAGTATGTTTATGTATATCGCATTGGGAAAGTGATGAATAAAGCTTGTCAAATTTAGAAGAAAAATAATTAAATCTCGTGCATTTGCAATTCTATAATTGAATATCAGTGTCAACCTGCTTTGCTTTAGCTTGAAGAATAGGATTTTGTTGCTGAGTATGTTGCATTAACATTTAACACAAAACACTGGTCATTGTAGCATGCGTGACGCCCAAGGCATAATGACTTGACGTCAACCTTTTCGCTTGGAAAAAGTCTATAAGAAAGTCTGGATTTTGAAATGAATCCTTCATTTGCATTGACGAGCATGATGTGAAGAAAAGGATTAGATAAATGTTATGGGACTGGTAGTCAAACTTCATCAAAGCATCGAACTACAAGTTATCGGCTAGTTAGTTTTTTCCTCAAGAGTAAAACCATGTTGCACTTGTCACTTGTTTTTTTATAATATTAATTTTCCATTTATTTAAAAAAAGGCTTTTTGGTTTTTAATAAATAAATTTTTCCCAAACTAATTTATATGTATGAAGTTTAATATTAATTTTTCGTTTATTAGAAAAGGGCCTGATTCTTTTGCTAAAATAACTTTTTTCCAAACTAATTTTTATGTATGAAGCTTGGGTTAAATATTCGAGTTGCTATTGAATTTTGTCAAATGTTTTTTATGACATGTTCGACAAGTCTTCTGCATTTACCTTCTATTTATAGAGAAATTTCTTGATAAAATTACTTTCGTGATCAATTGGCGTAAGCTTCTTTTAGCAGTGCTTATTGATAGAGCTATTCTAGATTAATTTTATCAAAAAGATCTTCTATCAAACAAAATTATTTCAAAAAATTATTTAAAAAAAATTAAAAGCAGTTTCTTAATTTCAGAAATAGCTTTTCACTTCTCAAAAGTATTGCCAAATGATCATTAATTACCTTTGAACTCTATAAATTTTCCAGTTGCAAAATTTCTAATGTTTCTTAATTGTTATTGAACTTGTCATTTACAACTTTAAAAATTAACTTGCTTCGTAACATGACATGCTAAAATTTCACATGTTGCCGTTGATGTTAGGATGAAATTGTGTCTAGTCTCGAAGTCAAGATTTTCACAAGCAAAAAGTCATTTGTACACCGTAGAGTCCCCTTACATTTTCAGGAGAGTCCACATTGTAAGGGGGTGTAAAAGTTGTACATTGAGCAAAACTGTTATCACAATGGGGGGTAACTCGGCCAGTGACAGAGGGGAAATACATGAAAATAGCCTAAAGAAAATGGCTACTTTTTCATTTTAACCTTCAACTTATTCAAGTACCTAAAATACCCCCTAATTGATATTATATATAAGTCTTTATTTTATAGAAACTTTCCATTCGAGTCCTTAAAATTTTTAAAGAATTTAGTCTCTAAATGGATAGTTAAAGTTTTTAGTATATTTATAAATTTATTTGATTTTATAGATTTATTTGATTTTTGTTCGCTCAAAGTAGCACCCTATAATCGGTATCAAAGCCATGGAGATTATGGAAATTAGATTAAGAAAAATAAATAATTATTGGCATATAGAAGAAGAAAGAGGAAGTTATATATTTTTAAAACATACTCATAATAAATTAAAAATAATGACATTAACAATAATTAAAGAAATACTCAAAGAAATAAAAGAACAAATATTAGAAAAATTGAATAAAAACAATAAAGGATTATATATATGAAAAAAATGTTAATTTATATGAAGATGAAGAAATCGATTTATATTATAAAGGGAAGTATGAGTGCAAGTAATAATACAGATTTGAAATTAAATAGATTACTTATAAAAATGGAAAAAAAATACTAGAAAAAATACGAGATATAATGTTAATACCAGAAGGAATAAAAGTATAAAATAAAAGACAATTGATAAAATTAAAATGTGAAAGATTAAGACTTAAGAGTAAATATTTTAATATAATAAAAGAAGAATTAGTAAATACCGATAGCTCTACTAATAGAAGATTTGGAATAATAACAGATAAAAAAGATGATAAAAGATGCAAATTAACTTATATGTTAGAAAGATGATTTTAATATGTCAATAAGTGAATATATGAAAGAATTAAAGTCATTAATAAAAATGTTAATAAATAATATACAAGATTTAAGAAATGAAGTGAGAGAAACAAGAAATGATATAAATATATTAAATAATAATAATAATAAAAATAGATAAAAAAATAGATAAAAAAATTAATAGAAAAATAAATGACTCGAATAGGAAATAAATATATTGAAAATGAGAATATAGTAATAGAAACAGGAAGTGTGGATGATGAATTTAGAAAAAATATATTACCAAAAATATTAGAAGAAGAAGAATCTAAAGAAAAAATATTAAGAAAATTAAATGTAGAAGATAAAGATGAATGAGAAATTAGATTTATTAATAGAAAATTTTGATCAATTAAGTCTAACTGATATAAGTGAATATCAGGTTTTAATAAATACTGGAGGAGGACCTAATTCAATAGGAATTTCTAAACAAGAATTACAAGATTCAGATGAAAGTTATACACATATATATAATAAACCATATAAACAATTTTATGATAAAGTAAGAGATAAAATCTTCCTAAAGGAAATAAATATAGGGATATGTTTGAATTAAATGACAATTATGATAAAACTATTAACCATGGAGGAAAAAATTATATTTAAATTGCAAAATAGATACTAAAAAATCCTTATTAATTTAGGCAGATTTAATGATATTATTCTTTTTATATAATAAAAATGATACGTGGAAAAATACTGAAAGAAAAATAGATTTCTTAATAGCATCTTTTGAATAAGATGTTACAAATTGGTGGGAAAGAATAAGTAATGATACAAAAATATTAATAAAAAGGAATGTACAAACAGAGACAATAAAATCAGATAGACAAGGTATAGAAAAGTTAGTAGAATATATTTCAAATGAATTTTTAGGAGAAAATTGAATAAGAAATGCTGAAGAGGAGAAATAAGAGAAAAAGACAATGCTAAGATTAAACTAATAAATTTAACAATATGTGATATATGTAAAATTAAATAATATACTTCTGAATTTATAAATTATTATTATGTTCAATTTTACAGTAATGAAAATCAAGAAGTATACCAAGATATGCACTATAATAAATTACCAGGTTCGTGGGGGAATATATTACAGATAATGTTGGAATATCCAGAACTTTAGGTTCAAGAATCAAATTTTCATTTGAAAGAGTTGTATATATATGTCAACAAAGACAATTAATGAAAAAATCAGGAAAACTAATTAGAATATGTTGTGAAGATATGAAAAATTCTATCTAGTGGGAATAATAAATTACCAGGTTCGTGGGGGAATATATTACAGATAATGTTGGAATATCCAGAACTTTAGGTTCAAGAATCAAATTTTCATTTGAAAGAGTTGTATATATATGTCAACAAAGACAATTAATGAAAAAATCAGGAAAACTAATTAGAATATGTTGTGAAGATATGAAAAATTCTATCTAGTGGGATGTAATCCTGAATAAAGGGTAAATAAAAGAAAATATAAAAATAAAAAATTTAGAAATTTTAATAAAAAATATATATAACATAAAAGAAAAAATATCTCATATGGTCAACAGAAAAATAAAAGTCAATGTAAATGTTGAAATTGTGGAGAAATATATCATATAAGCCCTGATTGTGATAAAAAGAAATTTAAAATATTACAGAAATAATATTGGGAAATAAAAGATGAATTAAGTAAAATATCAGAAATTGAAAAATATTATAATCAAGAAATTTATATAAGTGAAACAGGGGATGATGAATCTGAATCTGAATAAAAAAATAGAGGAAATAGAAAGTAATAATATAAATATACAAGAATATAAAAGAATAGAAGGATATGGATTAAAAGTTACTTTTGATAACAATAAATTTAGAAAATTACAAAATTTATCTTTAGATTTAAAAATAGGGAAATGGAAAGTTTTAGATAGAATTTGGAAAAGAGAAAGGATAGCAATAAATGAATATCACAAAATCGAAAAAATCATAGATGTAAGAACAATATATGGACCACATAAATTAAATATTTTAACAAAAAATACAATTGAAGAACTATTAATAAAGGTTAGTAAAAAATAAAGTGAAAAAAATCAAATATGTTTATTTAGCAGGAATACAAATAAAGTTTAAAACATTATTTAGAGAAACAATAGATTCACTCTTAGCTATAACCTTACAAGATGGAGGATAATAAATTTAAAAGATGATCATTAAGAAACAATAGAAAGAAATCTGGAATATCAAAAAATAATGTTTACATGTTACCTAAAATATTGTGTTTCATTAAAAGACAGAAATTTTAATGAACTGTTAGGACTATATTTTAAGCTACATAAATATGATATCATGCAATCATGTGATCAAATTATGACTATAGAATATAGAGCTTTTTATATATTTACCAATTCTAATTACGAAAATATTTATTCTAATAAATCATATATTGAAGTACATAGAGAAGTAAGGATTTTAGCTAAATAATATAACCAAATAAACAAATAAGTTTAATTCCAAAAGAATATGAAATTAGTATAACAAAAAATAAACCTGAAATAATAGAATTAAATGAAGGAGAATGTTCTAATAATATATCATTTAACGATGAAAAATTAATTAAAAGGTCAAAAAGTCTTAGAATACCTAATAAAAACTAGTTAGAAGAACTTAATAATATAAAAGAAGTAAAACTATATAGGAATG
>NC_036247.1:5101082-5125443 GCF_002742605.1 Olea europaea var. sylvestris
AAAAGATAATTTAATTGTTAATACTGATGTTTTAGATAAATATTGGACAACAAAATTTAAATGAGATTTGTAAATATTCAAGTGGAACTTTTAATCAAGCGGAAATAAATTATACCACTCATGAGAAAGAATTACTATCAATTATTAGAGGGATACATTTTTTTTTCATTGTTCTTACTATCCAAGAAATTTACCGTTGAGACCGATAATTCTCAAGTTGCAGGATTAGTTAAAAATAAATTACGATCAGAACCTCAATACAGAAGGCTCCATAGATGACAAACTTATTTAACATTTTATAATTTTGATATAGTTCATATTAAATGAGTTAATAATTTTCTTGCACATTTTCTCAACAGAAACATAGAATTTGCTAATGGATAAAGTTAAGGTCATGGAGTTATACCAATCTATCCTACATATACAAAAAAGAACAGATTTTCTTAAAAAAGAATCTGAAGATATAAATACTGGAGCAATATAGATCTCAAATATGTTCAATTCAAATATAAAAATATTGTTGAATATCATACCGAGCATCATAAAGAAGCCATATAACTCAAAAATTAAGTTGATACTATTGCAACACAACTAAAAGATATATTGTCTGAGGCAGATATACCAAAGAGCTCAGAAATGAGTTTTCCAAATCAATACCAAACAAGGACAACTGGAGGCAGTAATGGACCCAGACGTGACAATATACCAACTGATAAAAAAAACAGATTCCATTTCAGTATCAACAACAGAAAAAGTAATGATACATGGAGATAAAAGAGATTCCAAAACTATCAGCATTATAAACCAGGATGATAAAATCCATTTAGATCCAAAAGAAGAAGAGTATGCAAAAATTGTCAGAATTGCTTATGAAATAAAAATAAGTATTTCATATTTCATCTCTCTTGAAAATAATGTTTATCCCAAAATAACAGTCATGAAAGAAGGAGATCCTTTGTTTATAAAGATTATGGCAGACTATGAATTTATGGATTTGGTATATCCAGGGAAAGATTTGATTGAAATTTCGAAATTTGATGACATATGCATAAAAGAAGTATCAAGATTTGCCGAGGGACGAAGAATATATTTAAAATTTTATTCAATAAGTTCTAAATACGATGGAGTTGTTTATTATCCAGTTGAACATAAAATATTAATTGGATATGTAGCAGCCAACTTCCAAATAAATGTGGTGAAAAATGATAGAAATGTTCCAACAGTGACAAAATCATGGATCAGACATAAAAGAGCACTTGAAATTAAGGCTATTTACAATATTGCTAAAAATTTGTTTGATAAAAAATTTCCATGCTTGTGTTAATATGAAAACTGGATGCTAGTATCAAATGGAGAGCATGGAAAATTAAAAATCTTGAAGGATTACATTACAATATTCGAAATACATCAATTTCAAGAATGTCCTACCACTATAAGAGAATCCTGCCAGTCAAGGGAGTGCCCCAACTGCATGTGAAGACATAAAAGATAAATGACAATAATAGATAAATATGCTATTTGGATAAAAAGTTGAAAATACATGTGAAGATGTAAGTCCAAGGAGGACAATAATAGAAAGACAAATGTGTCTTTGCTGATGTATTGAACGATGTAATTGATCAATAATAGAGCCTCATATATTTGTATAAATAGAGGCATTGTAATAGATAGAGATCATCTTATCTTGAAATCTCGAATTTTAATCAATGGCCACTATTAAGCCTTCCTCAGTCTGAAAAATCAGTTTTTCTGGAAATTCTTGTATACCAAATAGAAATCTTGTAAAAGTTCTGATAGAAATAAAATTTTAGTATTTTGATGTTAATATGAGTTTCTAAATCTTTATTCTTAACGATTTTTGAAGGATCTAATAGAAAATTTCCATCTAATTTTAGGAAAAAGAGAGTTTTTCTTTAACAAAAGTCTAGAATTTTATTTTTTTATAATTGATACAATGAGAGCAAGAAGTTGAAATAGTAAAAATTCCGTGAAGGCAGGAGGCCATTAAAGGAAGCAGTTTACATATTCAGAGTTCAAAGGTCACTCGATTCTAAGAATAAAGATCCAGATCAAAACTAAGGTAAAACTATTAAATTTTTGCTAAAATTAAAATGAATTTTTTTTAGATCTTATAGAATCAAAGGGATTAATTGCATGATTTAATGATTATTTGTATTAATGCCTGGATATACAATTGGAGAATTATATAATTTGTTAGAAAAAATGTTAGAAGAAATAAAAAAATATTATTTCTCAATTAAAAAATATGAATACATTTTCTGAAGAATATAATATACTTAATGAAAAATATGAACAGTATGTTACAAATTATTCCAATTTACTCGATCAAACAATGAATTTATATGCTAAAATTTAAAATAGAATAAATATAAAATAAAATAGCTTTAAAAGATTGAGATATATGTTGTAGTATAGAAAAAATCATTTCATTAATAATAATATAGACTTTTTCATAAAAAGAAATAATAATAGTTCAAATAGAAGGATTTCCCGTTACAGAGCAAGTTATAACTATTTGGTTAAAATTTTTTTACCTACAATTACAAAGCTTAAGCAAGTCGGATGCCCTAATAAATTAACCTACAATTATTCTCGTCTTTTTCTTCCCTGTTCTCTTTGTAATTTTCACCGATTTATATACAAGTTTGTATATCTCTGATCTCTCACATAATTTTACAGAGGATGGCCGGAGGCAACGCTCCCAAACTCCCTCCGCCGTCCTCCTCAGCACAATCCCACCAAAACAAATCACGGTGGGAATCTTCATCATCCGCTGCGGCCACAGATCATAAACTCTCCGGCTCCGCCTCTACTTCCATCGCTGAATCCAAGTCCAAATCCAAACACTCACACAACCCCGGAAAAGACAGAACACCCACCACTACCAGTGCCACCCCAAACAAAAGTAAAGAGGCCAATAATAAACCCCCCACCCCTACCCCGAAACCCAAACCCAGATCCGAAATCCCACTTAGACCCGAAAATCCGAATGCCCATTTTGGTCCGCCTCCTGTGTTTCCATTCCCGGACCAGCCCCCACCTCCGGCTTATGGGTTCCACATGCTTGACCGTCGGACTATAGTCCTCGCGGATGGCTCCGTGCGCTCATACTTCGCGTTGCCACCTGATTATGCCAATTTTATGCCCATGCTTAGGCCTGGATTTCGGCCCGAATTACGTGGTCCTCCAGAATTTGGGCTTGATAGGTCTCATTTCCCAATGAATCCTGATTTCCTGCCGGAGTTCAGGCCGGAATTTCGTGGCCCGGATGACCCCCTGGCAAGGACCAGGAATCAAGAATATTGGAATTCACTGGGCCCAGGGCCTGAGAGTTCTCTCAAGAGAAAGTTTGGGGAAGAGGAGAGGAGAGGAAATGATGCGTTTGAGAGACAACCCCAACATGCTTTGCAGTATAGAATTACCAGTACAAATGCCAATGGTCCTGGCCCGAGTGGACTGGATAATTTGGGGAGAGGTGAGGAGATGAGACCTACTAAGTATATGAAAACCGGAGAGGTGAATGTGGGTAAGCTTAAGCACAATGACGTTGATCAGAATTCGTTAAGGAAAGCATTTTCGCATTTTGTGAAGTTAATTTATGAGAATGCGAATCAGAAAAGGAATTACCTGGCTGATGGAAAGCAAGGGCCTCTCCAGTGTCTTGCCTGTGGCAGGTCTGACATTGATTTATGACTGCAATTTCTGGTTTAGTACAAGGTTCTTATATTCAGTACTTGTTTTTAATGTTTAATTGTGTCACATGAACTTAATTATGCATGTTTGTTCTGTGCCTAAGTTTCATAATTGCTTGATCTTTGAAAGCAACGAGCTGTAAAGACAATGGTTGTATGAAATAGACTTGTAAGGGAGAGAAATTCTTTTGCAGGTACTGCATTGGGCAGAATTATGGTTTGAACACTTGAGGAAGTGTATTAGGGTGCACTTAAGTGTGAATATCTACTTTACAGATAGGTGATTCTCATGCAATATTTTTTTAGAAAAAACTAACATTTAGTCGTCCTCTTTAAGTGAATTAAGATGGTGCTTCCTTGTTCCTTAGAGACATTCTATTGAAAGTTTCGAGACATATTGAACATTTTGTTGTGTATTATAGTATAGTTTGTGAGGTCCTTTCTAGCAATTTGGCATAGTGTGTTGTAGATATTCTTATATTAGGGATCGTTGCAGGATTGGTTTTAGGAAGTGTCTATGAAGCATTCAAAATGTAAAAGAAAATATCCAGGAAAGTTTCTTTTTCCTTTTTTCTTATAAGAACAGCATGTCTTAATCAACCAATTAAAATAACTAATAACCTCGTATATTAATAAGAAGATAAACAACTTCGGCAAAAACCAAATATTTTTGGAGTACTTTTAGTGTGAAGGTGAAAGCATGGGAATGTTGCCCATTGATGAGACTCCAATGCTTTCTTTCCTATATAGAATTAAAGAGGCCATATATAGAGTAAAAAATAAATTTTTTGGTTAATAAATCCCTGTTTGGCCCCCATTAATTTCTATTTTAGTTTTCTCTCTGCTATTTTCAACCATATAATCTTCCATAAAATAATATTATACGTAAATCGAAAACTTTTCCTTTTTTTTCAACCACTCATTTTTCAAAAAAATATTATTTCACCTTATTAATTTCAAAAAATGGGGACCAAACGGGGGCTAAATTAATATATCATCAATAAAAGCAAATATATAGAAAACAAAGAGAAATCTGATCAAGTTAGTTTATTTTGAGAAACACGCATGAGGAAGATAACTCGTTGTTGTGCACTTGTTCATCGTGGTTAAATGATTTACCATATCTTTCGAGTCATCAAGATTCTCTTCAACTCAATAACCCTCTTCGTATTTCAAAACTTTCAAGCTTCCTGTGGTAAACATTTTATTTTGGGTGTCTTTATGACATACATGCTTTCAACATGTTTCAATTTTGTGGGCATTAGTCTCCTTGGCCACATAGTGTAACAAACTCAGAATAATCTATTGTCCATATTGTCCAATGTTTTTTCATGGTTATAATCTTCCATTGTTTACTGGTTTTCATTTTTGGCTTGTCTCCATCACTTTCATCAGGCTTGTGTAAATTCTTAGTGTCAGAATGCTCTTCGTCCTTGAATTCTAGACGGAGTAATTAGGTAAGAACAATGATGGCGCCTAAACTCTCATCCATTTTAATTAACACAATGTTTTACAATTTTAGCAACCAAAAGTCACTATACCATTTTTTTGGTGATCTACATAACTAGTCACGGTTCAAATGCAAATGTCTAGAAAAGTTCCTTTCCTTCCTTTTGTGACATAATAAGGTGTCCAATATTTGAAACCTACAAAAATGGTAAATACAACAATAAATATATAAATCATTTAGTGTGAACTGAAAACCATGGGACTGTACTCTTAAAAGAGTCTTTGACCATCAAAAGTTATGAGATTAATATTACCATATTTTTCTTCCATATAGATAATTGCACTAAAGGCTAGTGTAACCGCATTAATCAGCAACATAGCAATATGTTACAACTAAAAGAAGATAGGAAAAATAAATGAAACAGTCTTACGAATTAGGTTGATTGACACATGGGGAGAGGAACAACAATTAACTATCAACACAGCTACGAATATTTTTTGACCTTTTTCACAAATAACACACTAAAGTTTAACATTGGTTGGACCACAGCATACCATGCAATTTTCTGACAGTAGATGTGAGAATTTTCTCTCCTTTTGTTTGTTCTTTCTTTGCTCACCTTTTCTTTAAATTTTCACTCCTTTCTAGCTGCTATTTTTTTTGACCTTTTTCACAAATAACACACTAAAGTTTAACATTGGTTGGACCACAACATACCATGCAATTCTCTGACAGTAGATGTGAGAATTTTCTCTCCTTTTGTTTGTTCTTTCTTTGCTCACCTTTTTCTTCAAATTTTCACTCCTTCCTAGCTGCTTTATTTGCCTTCTATTTAGAGTGAGCTAAACCTATCCATCATCCTTTTTTTCCCCTTTTGAGTGACTTAATATTTCTCCTAATGGAAGAATTTCACTCCTTTTGTTCATTCTTTTTTCTCTCTCCTTGTTTTCGAAATTTTTACACCTCTTTAGCGGCTGCATTTGCCTTATATATACAGTGAACTAGACCAATGCACCATCCTTTTTTCTTTTGAGCTACTTGATATATCTCCTTATGTATGAATATATACGTGCTGTAGAAATATAAGCTCACTTATGTTTTGGTTCACTACTTGTCCACATTGTTAAGTCCATGTTGTAAGTTGATAGTGAGCTTCGTTGCTGTTTAAGCCAAAGAAAATTTGTCAGTTAAGACTTTAGGTGTCAATGGCATCTTATTGCACCTCTTGGGGGTCTTGAAGGCAAGTGTGTTTGGGGGAATTCCTTTACTGGAATCATGGTTATTTGTTTAGATCTGTCAGGATTTATCTAAGGCTTGATTGATATTCCTGCAGAATTCATTTAATATGGATGATGGCCTAGTGCACGTTTTCTTTCTATGAGCCTTTACATATTAGCTAAAGCACTAGGTCTACTCTGTTACTTACTGTTAATGATAATTTTTGTTATTTTTTAGTTTCATTCACACTCAACTATCAGTGGATTCCAGGTTGCGTTTAATCTGATATCATAAAAGTGGCAGATGCATGCTTGCATTTCTTGCCCTCAAAATTGTCATGGAATATGATGGTTTACACTCAACTTTTGCTGCATTTAGTCCTGCTAGCTCTATAATTTTAGTTTCCCAATACTATTGGGTATGAAAGGCCTATAGGTTTAGGTCATGGACTTTACGTCCTTTGGTTCAGTTCATCTTTTTTCCATAAATCTTGAGGATTAATATAGAGTCTGTTTGAGCCACATTATAATGGGAATGAGAATGAGAAATAGAGTCGTTATGGGCCTCACACCAGAGATAGAAATTCAAAAATGGTGATTTGATGTGATGAATAACGGTCATATTTTTCATTTTAATGAGGTAAAAATGTGGCTCAAACGGGGGCATAGTTAGAACTTAGAATGGTGATGTTCCAACTTCTAATATATCATAGGGGTGTTTTGAGACTTATGGTTTTATCTCTATATATGTTATATGGAAAAGTAAGTGCAGCATTTCAGTTAATATCAGCGTTCACTGTGTTCCTGTAGAGGTTAGGCTGCTTCCAAGGCAGTTGGCTATAAAATGGTTTCTGACATTTTATTTCTTTGAAATGATGTTGTTAATTTGTTATTATTTAACAGGCTTGCTCATATATTTGATTACCTTGTTGACTTGGAAGTTTCTCTTGGTTACTTTTGTCAAAAAGGTTATTTGAGATGTGGATCTCACCTTGGTTTTGGATTTATCGGCTGTGTCTAATGGATCTTGTTCTATTAAATGGCTAGAAACTTTTGAGATGTGGATATCTCACCTTGGTTTTGGGTTTATTGGATGTATCTAATGGATTTTATTCTATTAAATGGCTAGAAGCTTTTGAGGTGGATATCTCGTGTCTAATGGATTTTGTTCTGTTAAATGGCTAGAAGCAGTTATCATTAAATGAGTTGTGAAAACTTGTAGAAGATTTGAAATTGAATGTATGCACTGTGATCTAAGATCTGATCTCATTTGTCAGCAGATATGAATGTGCATAATGTAGTTTTTGGATAGTACGTTCTTGTATCATTTATCCTTCAACATAGACCTAATTTGTTACCATGATGTCACACATATGCAGCAGCTCTGTTCTGAGTGGATGTCTTAAGTTGGACTGTTGGAGAGGGCTAGGAGTCAAGTAGACGTGATTAATATTCATATCTTTACTCTTTCCCCATAATTTCTCATTCCAGTAGTTTATGAATGCCTATAGCTAAAAGGCAAAATGTAATTGTAGCGACTCTACTCAGGCAGTTTGTCATTTCACTGACAAGAGGTTGTTTGTGAAGAATAGTGCTTTACTAACTTTAAGGAGAGGTAAGCACTTTTTACATAACATTGTTGTGTAATTGACATTATATTCAAATAACGTTTCTCTTGATTTAATCTAGTAATCTGATTCTGTAAGCATTAAATTACTCGATTTGTTTTTTAACCTTACTAGTTGAACATTCATGGCTTTTGGGCCTATAATATATTTGCATTTGTCTTTCATTATTACATTAAACGTACTGTTTGTTATATTTGAGTTTCAATTTTAGGAGCCTATGGCTGCGTTACGCTTAGAAATTTAGTGTACCTCTGGTAGGAGGAAAGAGACAACGCTTGACAGATCCGCTGAATATGTCTCGTATCTTCTGTAATTGTTTATTCAAAGTTCTGGATATCTGAGTTTTTCGTCGTTATCTGTTCCATAATTGGGGGAACGTGAAACATTAGCTTGGTGCAGAAAACATTTTTTTGGCTAAAAGTGCTATCAAGATATTATATGTAGCTATGGTGAGTTCAATACTGTTGTTGGGGATACCTCAAAAGTTGCAAGCAGGCTCAATAGACCTAGTGTTAAATATTTGATGGCCTTGATTCTTGTGCTTTGCTTTCCAGCTGTTCGACTTGCTTCTCTACTGAAGATATTAATCACTTGAGAATTTGGTAAATTTTTTGAACAATCATATTGTGGCAATATTATCATTTCCTTGTGTACATGATACTCACATTAAAGCCCTAATACATCATGGTTATGTGCGTTTTCCCTTTAATTTCTTTTGCTTTCTCAGTAGTAAACTATCTTGTAGATTGTATCTTCATTATTTGCTAAGTTGGTATTATCAATTAACTGTTATAATCATCTTCTGGGAACGGGAACCTGGGAGTGGCAGGTTTTGGGAATTAAGTATTTCCTTGGTTTATCAAGATTCATTTTGCAATTAGTGCAGAGTTAGGTTCACCTGAATATTTTGCACGTGAATTTCGTTTGTTGTTTTCATTTGTTTTTGGGTGTATATAATTCATATAAACTTCGGTGAAGCAGGAAAGAAGAAATGAGTTATTTTCTATCTTCTTTTCTCAAATCTCTTGAGGGAAGCTGTGAGAGCTTGGATGTTCATGGATATTGGAACACAATACCATCATTAGTTGTAGTTTTACTTCTGCCAAGAAAAAAAAAATAATAGTTTGGTTTTGTGCATCTTTCACTGCTGTTCAATCAGTATGACTTTAATTTCATGACCAGATATTGAAGTTAAGAGTGAGAAATGACTCTAATGCCATTGTCTATTGTTGTGGATTTTATCCCGCAAGTGTACGGATCGTAACAAGTAGTAAAGTGAACCTTTTGAGTCCGGATTATCGTTCCCACGAGATAATAGTTTGGTTTTGTGCATCTTTCACTGCTGTTCAATCAGTATGACTTTAATTTCATGACCAGATATTGAAGTTAAGAGTGAGAAATGACTCTAATGCCATTGTCTATGGACTTTACTTCTTGCTGTACTGCATGAATGCTCCTACAAATATCATTTTAGTCAGTGGTTATTTCCCCCCTATATCTATTTTTTGGGTATTAATTCCATTTGTATCGATTTCATTAAATGGCTCTTTTGTCATGCATTTGACTGTCTTGTCGAAGATGATTCATTTCCTTACTTCTGAACCCCGGGGTTATCATTTCATTTATATTAAATGAAATATTGAATCATTGCGACAAAATTAAACATGATTCTAGGAGAGTGGGGAAGTGAGGACATATCTTTTGCAACAATGTATTAAATGACACTAGCTGAACACCTTGTATAGTTTTAAGATATAATTTTGTGTTTATTGGTACTTATCATCTATCTCAATTCCTTTGAAGTTGGTTGATGAAACAGTAAATTGTGCGTATCCGCTCACTGGAATCTAATGCCTGCCTAATTAATTCCCGAGAAGACTGCTAAATGTGGTATCTTACTATCTTGTTTCTTGTAATGTGCCTGAAAACTCCTCGACAATTTTGACATGAAAAATACAGGACTTCAAAAGATTATCCAGATATGCATAGTCTTATCATGCATATGTACAACTCAGATTCTGGAAACTTGCTTGTGGATCACTTGGGCTTTCACAAAGCTTTATGCATTCTGATGGGCTGGAACCATTTGATGCCTCCTGATAATTCAAAAGCATATCAGATGTTATCTTCTGACGAGGCAATAGCAAACCAGGATGATCTGATTTTGTGGCCGCCTTCTGTATTAATTCATAATACACTCACAGGAAAAGGTAGAGATGGGCGCATGGAAGGTATAGGAAACAGACCAATGGATAGTATTCTTGGAGGTATTTTGCACCCCCAAGCCTTCATCACGTTTCTTGCTATTTATCAATGGTTTGTTCAAGTTATGTGGTGTTCTTGCATGGTAATCCTAGTTATTAGTTTGCATAATATATGGCAATAAGGAGGTTATTATTGGTCTGCCTTTGCTGGACCTCTTGCTGTTATATCAATTTTCCACTGTGAAGTTTGTATTTTGAGCACATTGCTTTTCTTTACCATCATCATATGCAACTGTAACACTACCACCTCAACCATGACCACTTGTTTGTCTTTGGGTGAAGGTGACTGAAGAATTTACACATTTGTCTAGCTTGTGTTAATCTGCTCTTGATCTTGTGTAGGTTTAGTCACTGAATGATTTTTAGTATTGCAGCTTTGTATGACACGCATGTTTGTCTGATCATCACAGAAATTAAAATATGACATGCCTCTAAGGTAGTCATCTTACTTCATTAATTGGGGGGCCTGTACTTAAATGTCCTTGCACATATTTCAATGTGAAGCATCAGTCTGCTGGGTTCATTGCCTTGCATCTGCTCATAATTTTGGGCCTTTCCTGGGACCTGCCATTAATCAGCTGGGAGGATGTATTTCGTTAGTTTTAGTTTGTTGGATGATGGTCCTATTTGGTTTACAACTTTAAGCCAGACTTACGAATACTAGTGCCAAGACTATCTGTTTGTCAGCTCTCACCAAATTATTGGCACTTGGGCCTTAACCTTGTACAAAACACGAGAGTAGGAAATTTTTTGAAGGTGTCTTTTTAAGAATGGATATGCTATTCAGGTTTGGATCATCTGTCTCTTCAGTTTGAGAGGTGTCTCATCATTTACTATATGTTCACTTTCGGTGTTTTATCTTTAGCTCAGTGCTAGACGTTTTTCTGTAGTGTAATATCATGATGAGTTAAAAAGTTAACTTAGAGGAGACAATTTGCTAGGGAACTTTCCAGCTTTTCCTGCAGCCCAACTTGCATAGTGTACAAAGAGGGAAAGTTTCCTTTTCTTCACCTTTTCTTTTGATTTGTTTGGAGTCATAAAGTGATCAAAATTGCAAGTTTTGCCATCCTAAGCTACCACTTGAATTGGGAGTCATTCCTATTATGAGGTAGTGACTAGTGTGGATTAGGGTGGAGGTCAAACACTCAATCTATTTGCAATGGTCTTTCAATTTAATTGTTAGTTTTGGTAGTTCTCGTGCTGCTTAACTTGAAAAAGGTATCACAATGCAAGCTAGAAGCCTCTTATATCATCACTAATAATATAATCTTGAAGGGAATAATCATCATGTCTGATTCGCTATCGTTTTTCACATTGAATCTGATTCTTCTCTTCGTTGTGTCATTCTCCACTTGCAGTAGTGTCTTTTCCTTCCCCTTTCCCTTCACTGTAAAGGCAATTGAAAAAAATACCACAGAACATTGCTAGTTACAAAAAAAGAATATCCCAAAGAGTTGAGACCAACACTAAAAAGTCTAGAAAAAGCAAAGACGAGTAGGCGAACACCTTAGTTGCCTTGAGGCTTAGCCTTGATGCATAAGCTGATCTCAAGGCTTAAGCCTTACAAAAGGTGCTCAAGGTGTGGTCCTTACAAGCTTAGTCAAACATGCTTTTAGTAATTATACACTAAGCCAAACATGCTATACAAGTATATGCAGGAGCCTAGGTCATTCTTTCTCTTGTCTGACGAATGTTATCCAGTTTGTGGAAAAAATATTATATGTACAAGCTGGGGTTCCTAAATTATGAAAACTTGCTCAGTCTCGTTTGATATTCAGTTGCGGACCATTCTACATTGAATCGAACAGGACATGGTGAGCTAAAGGAATTTAATGCTGGTGAGATAATTATAGCGATTATGGTGTAGCCTGCTACATGTGGAATTGGAATCATGAAGAGAAATCGAAAAGTCGGTGAATTTCATCTGATAGAGGTGTGAGTTTCAAAATTTTAAAGCTAAGTTTTTAGGTGTCTGTCTGACAGTTAAAGATAACATAGGAATGCTGTGAATGATACATTTATCGGATGCAAATCTTTTTAAATATATGGATTGCCATATATTATGTTTACATGCAGTCTCATGAGGTGGAAGCCTCTAAACTAGTTAAATCTGAGATTTAAAATTTTAAGATGGAGAAAAAGTTCAGTTAAAATATCGAGCTAGGTTGTGTATTAATCTGGAATTTACAAGTTTCTATGACTTGTAATACTGTGATATAGATTCAAATTTGAAAATATATTAATATTGTGATATAGATTCAAATTTGAAAAGATATTAAGCATAAATGTCATATAGATTTGTTAGACTTGATTGGGAATAAACCACATGGTCTAGTGTAGAGTAGAAATTATTTAATTCTTACTACTCATTAACAGTGGATATTCTTGCTTGGTAGTTATTGAAAAGAAAAAAATTCCTTATACTAGTTGGCAGTGATATTCGTTGATGCTCTTTTCCTAATTTAATATCGATTTGTGGCCACTTATGGCTTGAGAATGTATAGTTTTAGTTGCTTCATGGTAAGATTGCCTTCGGGTAATATTTTTTTTGGACTCTGTGTGATTTGCTTGGTATTTTACTATTTTAACTTCCTTCCACCCTTTCTATGTCATGTTCAATGAAAAGATGATGTTCTATTACTAGCTCTGGAAGGAGCTTTTTTCAGACTTTTTGCAATATTCCTTTGTCATGTCCAGTTTCTCCCTTAGTAACAAGTTTTAGGTGACTGGCAGACTTGTAGAAAGTGAATGGTGAAGCTGGTTTCTGTAATTGTACCATAATTATTGAAGAGATGGTGGGATTTTAAATGAGATCTGCCATTTACTAGTGATGTTGACCTGAAAACCCTTTTTCTATTCTTCAATGTAGTAATAATCTTCAATACTCATTGTCTCTTCTGTGGATCTTGCCTTTTTCAGATCTTGGATTTAGTAGTGGCAAGTCGATGTCCTTGTTTTCAAGGGAAGGCCATTTGGGCATTCATGTGGTGAAGTTCCCTGGTGGTGCAAAAGGTCTGAAGGAGGCGCTGCGGCTGGCTGAACATTTCGAAAAACAGAATCGAGGGCGAAAAGATTGGGCCCGTGTGCAGTCCTCCCCGACATTTAACAAGGAAGATGATAACAATCCAAACCTTGTGAAATTGGATGCTACAACTGGAGAGAAAAAGAGAATCTTTTATGGGCATATAGCCACTGTTTCTGATCTCGACAAGGTCACTTTTGAGATCAAGAAAAAGGTGACCATTGAGAGCAAAAGGGATTACAAGAAGCATTCCAAGTAGAAACTTAAGACAGCAGTATTTGAGATATCTCATTTTCCAGTGTCTTTTTATCCTTTTAATTTAAACTTGGAGTTTTTACCTTGTACTGTGATTTGCAAGTTAAGAAATTATAACTTCATGGAACTCAGTGCTGCTGCGTATTTCTTAAGTGGATAGTTTCTCTTTACGAAAGATCATTTTGATTTGCTTTTACATGGCTAATTTCTGTTTTAAGAAAGGTTCAGTTATGTCAACTTAATCGTGTGGTTTTAAAATAGAAATAATTTTTTGTTGGCTCACCAAAATTACGAAATAAGCAATTTATTTATTGTAACATGGAGGTTTCTGCGCAAGGAAGCAACTGGACCAGCTCACAGTTTAGCTAAGTTGGTGCTTTAAAATTTCAAAATAATGTTCAGTCGGATAATCCTCTTGTCTGCATTGTAAACCTTCGTTCTGGTGATGATTATAAAATCCAGTTATTGGATCTCAAAAAGTTATCACAATGGTTCACAATTGAGTTTATTATGAATATTAACTTCTAACAAGTTTTAAAACTATTAAAACCTTGAATCCTTGATCATCTCAAATGCATCGTGGAAAGCAATCGATCTCCAACAGCTCATTTTTCTGAGTAGGGGGTGAATCTGTAGACCTAAAAGCAGTTATATAAAGCACTGCTGGCACTTCATTTGCTACCGGCTTCTTTCAGTTCTGAAGTGTAAATCAAAAGGCTAAATAGATGTTGCTTTTAAGGCCTGTTCGATAGTGATTTTGATAATTAATTTTTTGAACGTTGGAGAGAAAAGTGGTCCAACCTACCTATAAGTCATCTCCAACAGCTCATTTTTCTGAGTAGGGGGTGAATCTCTAGACCTAAAAGCAGTTATATAAAGCACTGCTGCCACTTCATTTGCTACCGGCTTCTTTCAGTTCTGAAGTGTAAATCAAAAGGCTAAATAGATGTGCTTTTAAGGCCTGTTCGATAGTGATTTTGATAATTAATTTTTTGAACGTTGGAGAGAAAAGTGGTCCAACCTACCTATAAGTTAAGATGTCAAAAATGATATTTGGAATAGTAAAATAACTATCAAAAAATTAAATTTTTGGGGGTGAAAAGTTGCTACAAAACGGGGTCTTAGTTTACATGACATTGATGTTTAATGCGTTTAAATTTTAATTTTCTCTTGAAGTCTTCTCTTTCCTCTTATAGATAGATTGATTGAATTAATTGTTGGATTAATATGTCAAACAAAGTTTCTATATTTAGACGAAATTTTAAACGATGTCTGTTTTATTTTTGTACACGTCAATTTGACGGAGTCCCATCATATTACACTGGAAGAGATGTTTTGACGTTTCTAATTTTTAGGTTAGTGACCATTTTTAAAAATAATACACATTAGCATGGAAGATGGGCTTATGTAATATATTTTATTATTTTTCAAGTATTTTTTAAACCCTTGTTTGGCCTTCATTATATTTAAAATACATTTTTTTCTCTTATTTTTAATCACACATTCTTTAATAAAATAATATAATACGTAAATCTAAAACTTTTTCATATTTTTTAACCACGCATTTTCTATCAAAATATTGTTCCAAAACACATTTTCATAAAAAAAAAAAAAAAAAGGGCTTCAATTGGGCTCTAAATCATAAACAACATATAATTCAAAAACTTAGTGCATCTTTGAACCAATTTTTGAATAAGGCAATTTCCAATACAGCACCAAATTTTGCACCATTTTTCACTAAATTTTGCATCAAACTACACCTCCAACCATTACACCAAATGATAGTATTTTATTATTTTATTCATTCTTTCAAGTTTTGAGAATGTAGTTATTTAAAAAAAATATTTATTTATTTATTTTATAACTATATAAATTACTAAATCATAACCACGTTAAATTAACAAATATATCGAATTATTATTGATTACTAAATTATTCACATGTTTTATATATTATATTAAATTGACGAAAATAATTGATTATATTATTAATTTATTATAAACAATTACGTTAAATTTACGAAAATAATTTAGTTAAATAATTACTAAATTTAAAAATCCTTAATTATATTATTAAAAATAATAAACTTTAATAATATAATTAATAATGTAATTAATTTTTTATTATTATTATTATTATTATTATTATTATTATTATTATTATTATTATTATAGAACAAAAATGACACAAATATTTTTAATCATTATCTTTTAAAAATGAAAGAGAATGTCAAAACGGACATTGTACCATTTGGTGCAAAAAATGGTGCAATAAAAAGTGTTGTGCGACATTTGCACAAAATTTTGGTCCAATTTGGCGCCCATTGGAGATGTCTTAAGAATGCATTTCGGAATAGTAGATTAATGAAGAAAGTGGGGCTAAAAAATAAAAAAAAAAAGTTTTGAATTTGCGAGTAATATTATTTTATTGAAGAATGTGCGGTCGAAAAATACGGATAGAAAAATATATCGTGGAAATTAAACAAACCATATTTTACTTATTCAAAATTCCTAAACCAGATGGGAAGTTTAACATTTCAAAAATCAGATTTTATTTATTTATTTAAATAAACTAATTACCTTTCAAAAAAAAAAAAAAACCCTACCCACTACCCAGAGGCCAGAAGCAACCCCCATCTGTTCTCTTCCCCTTGCTCGTCTCTTTCTATCCCCCACTCTCTAGCGACGACAGCCCCATCTCCTCCCTCTCCCTTGCTAGTCTCTCTCTATCCCTCACCTTTTCTTCTTCGTCGTCGTCGTCGTTGCCGCTCAATAAGCTTCTTGATCTCCACAACGTCGCGACTATGTTGATTGGCGATGTTAGATAAATATTTTGGGTTGTGATCTGTGGTTCGTGATTGGGTATCGACAAAGTAGTATTTTCAAGGCAGATCCACCATCTCACTCCGACGACTCTTCTCAGGTGATGGTGTTTTTGTATGGTGGAGATTTTATGGTGGTGGCTGTGGTGTTTTGTCTAGCTTTGTGTGGTGGTGGTGATGATGTTTGTGAGGTGGCGGCTTTGGGTGGTGTTTGTATGGTGGCGGTGTTGGGTAGTGTTTATGTGGTGGCTGTTTTGGGTTGTGTTTTGTGTGGTGATTGTTGGAATTTTGTATCTAAAATTAGTTGTGACCAATTTTACATAATTATTTAAATGGAATTCTTAATTTGGTGAATGAGAAATTAAGTCAAATATAAAGCCGCTTAATACTTGAAATTATTGAAAAATTGTATAGAATATTGTGGAATATTCTAGAAATATATGGATGAAAATATGCGTCTTTTCATATGGAGGATCGTGACTCTTGGTATGTGTATGATTAATTTCCAATAATTATAAATTTCAAAAGATGTGACTCTTGGTATGGTTGTGTCTTTTGACATATTTTTCCAACTACTATATATAGACCCCATATATTTGAATTTTATCATTCAAGAAATTCAAGAAAAGTCATAGATACCATATCATTCCATTCCAATTTACACTTTTGTTTTGCATAAAACATTTAAATCAAAGTCATGGTTATAGTAGAGAGGGAATTTCGTTCGAGTTCGCTGGTCGAAGTCATTTGGAGTGCTCCTATGACTCGACGTGGTCGTTGTATTTTGAGAGATGATTGCCAGAGAACCGTTAGCACCGGTATGGGACAAATTCATCTTAAGTTGCCTCGACCAAAAATTCGTCATTTGCATCTTCTTTCTTCATTTTCTGATTCCTTTTATTATGATTTGATTTCAGAAAATGATTAACGTTATTTATATGTTTATACTGCAAGGTTTGATCCAAAGAATTACTTGTTTTCGATCATGAGTTGAAAGGGAAGAATCCATATTCAGGTATTTGGATTCGATAAATTCTTATTTTGTCTTCTCAAATCCTATCTCGGTAAGTCGAAATTGTGTTTTGATTTCACGCAAATAAACGACATGATTTTGTGAATATAATATGCATAATATCGGTGTGATTTTCCAACAATCTTAAGATGAATTCTATATTTTCGTGCATCCTATATTCACGTTCAAAGAAAATTCGTTTGCTGAAATTGGAAATTAATTCTAGCACCTTCTCCGTCGTATGAGTGTCTGTCCAATGTCAAAAGATGTTTGGGCCAAAAGGTTAATTGCAGCCTGTGAACGAGTTCACTGATTGATCATGAGGTGCACATACCTTGCTGAATTATTATGGAATAGTGTGTCTGTTCGCGTTTAAGTTTCTGTAATCGCCTCGATTTCACAATGGAACGGTTTTGTATGTGCTTAAGATGACAAATTATGAATTTAGTCGTGTCTTGTACATTTTATATGATGCTTTATGTAATATTAAATATATCAGTAATTTCCTTTCCGTCAAAATAATATTGAATATGTTCTGATTGGAAAAAATTTGTATGTTTTGTCAATTGCCAAGTTACCAATTGCTATTGTGTAATTTATTGCATGTGTTGGGGATACGTTTTGATGTCTCCTTGAAAATTTTGTAACTGCCTCAATTTAAAGTAGCCGACTGTTATAATGTTAATGCAAAATAACAGGCATGTGTTATATGGATTTGTATAATTCAATGCTAGATGAGGTTACTGTAATTGAATGGTATGGCTAATGGATGAAATCTGTTTTGACCAAACACTATTTAATTTGTTCATTTGGCAGTTTCATTTGCTAAGTTTTATTTGCTGGTGATCTTAATCTAAAGGGTATACCTATATTAAAAGAACTTGTGCCATAAGTTGTCTAAGGAATTTTATTATAATTTCTTAAACTGTTTTAGGTATCTTTGCATGTTAAATCCAAAAATTGGAATAATGTGACCTTTCATTTTTAAATGCAATGACAACAATTTTGTGGTGGCTTTTGATTGGAAAGCATGAATTGGCGAAATGGCGTAAGACAGTTTTATTTGGTGCTAAATTCCTTAAAGAATTGTATCGCAAATTTTTCATTGGAATAAAATACAAAAGTGGATATGGAATGTGACATTATAATATCATTTGTATAAACGTGAATTTCAAATAGTGAATTCATTTGGCGAATCCATACAAGAGTTTGGATTTCGAAGACTTTTTGGTCAGTATATGCAAAATCGGTATATGCATATACAGTACGATGCAAATACGGTAGGCTGTAAATACAGTAAGCTACATATACAGTAAGTAGCAAATACGGTAAGATGCAAATACGATAAGCCGTATATATGGTAAGTTGCATATACGGTATGCGTCAATCCGGTAAATGACATATATAGTATAAAATTGTAAATCTGGTATATGTCCATGGATTTTGGTTTGAAAATTATACAAACCTTGATTAATGATGATAGTCTCAATTAATTCTATGAATGAGATGATTTATGCAAAATCATAGTTGCATAAGAGCATGACAGAATGTGGTTTTGTCCTAATTATTTTAAAGTGGAAATTGTTTACCCAATTATTGAGATATGAAAATATTTTATAGAGCACAAATAGTGTCTATAGTTGAAGGTGGTGCCAGATATCCTTGAAAATAATGATTGTAAAATGACATTCATTTGTAAAAGATAAAAACTATGCAAAAATTGTGAAGAATATTATGAAATATTTTAGGATTAATTTCAAGAGGTATGTTATTTTATAAGGTTGTGACTTTGAAAGCACAACTTATCAATCTATGGTTGATTTATTCTTTCAAATGTGAATATGGTGAATAAGGTGAAATGTACCTTATTATTTGATTTGAATAATATTATTTGTGTAATCACAAATGTAAAAGTTGCACATGGTTGAAGATGTTTAGTCTTCTTCATTGTTGAATTTGACTTCAATCATGGAACCAATTAAGTTGGTTTATGACGACCTTAAATATGACCTTGATTTAATTTGGATGATCAAATTAATATGGTTGGTTGAAGTACAATTTCGAATGTAAAATGGTTTTTCATTCATGTGAAGCAACGACCACTATTTTGAAAGTATTTAGATTTTCACCAAGCATCCGATACGGATATTATCTAAGTGATAAATGGATTGAACTATGAAAGAGTTGATAAACTCTAAGTTAAAAAAAAAAAAAAACCAAAAATGTGGGGGTTATCATAAATGCTTGAGAACTTATGTGGAAAGTTTAAGTCATGTAGGTACAACGCTACTACTTCGATATATAACCCTAATTTAGGATTTGTGGGGGTAACTTAGTTTAAAGTTACACTTTTCTGTACCTCTCAAGAAAATGGAAGAGACACCATATGAGTTATGGAAATGTCATCCTCCTTCCTACCGACACTTAAAAGTGTAGGGGTGTTTGGCAAAGGTTGAGGTTCCTAAGCCCAAACAAATAAAGATTGGTCTCAAAACGATTGATTGCATATTTATTGGATACGCCAATAATAGTAGTGCATATCGTTTCCTCGTACACAAATCGGATGTACATGAGGGTACCATAATTGAGTCAAGGAATGTGATATTATTTGAGAATGTGTTTCCTTGCAAAGGTAAGGAAAATGTAAGTTTGAATAACAGAACATATGAAACTATAAATGGATCTTCAAATGAGGATAAACCAAGGCGTAGTAAGAGGGCTAGAATGTCCACTTCGTTTGGTCCGAATTTTCTCACATATATGATAGAAAATGACCCAAAAACTTCTGAAGAAGCAATTTTTATTTCGGAAGTACTGCATTGGAAGGAAGCTATCAATAGTGAGATAGATTCCAGAATGCAAATTCATACATGAGAATTGGTAGATATACCTCCCGAAAGTAAGCCTTAGGGTATAAATGGATTAAAACCTGATTGATCCATTGATAAATATAAGGCTAGATTGGTTGTCAAAGGATATAGGCAGGAAGATGGATTTGACTTCTTTACCTACTCACCCGTGACCTGAATCACTTCGATAAGGTTATTAATTGCAATTGTGACAATACATAACCTTGAGATTCATCAAATGGATGTGAAAATAAGATTCCTAAATGGTGAGTTAGAAGAAGAGATATACATAGAGCAACCTAAAGGTGTCTCCAAGTGAAAGCCACAAAATTTGTAAACTTGTTGAGTCCTTATATGGACTGAAACAAGCTCCATGTACCAAAAGTTTGACAAAACGATGTTGTTAAATGAGTTCAAAATAAATGAATGTGACAAGGGTTTATGCGTGGAAAATACACCAGATGCTATGTGTTTGTATGTAGTCAATATGATGATGATGGGCAATAGTCACGAAGTGGTGCTAAACGCCAAGAAAATGCTTACGAAGCATTACGACATGAAAGACTTGGGTGTGACAGATGTAATACTAGAGATAAAAAATCTCTAGAACATCGGAAGGAATTATACTTTCCCAATGTCATTTGTTGAGAAAATATTTAAAAAGTTTGAAGTATTGACATAAGTCTACACTTGGTCAAAATAAGGGTGAAAGCGTGTCACAACTAAGATATTCACAAGTAATTAACAATCTAATGTATATTACAAAATGCACTCGATCGGATAATGCTTTTGTTGTGAATAAACTTATAGATTCACAAGTAATTCAAGCCATGATTATTGGGTGGCATTGATAGGGGTCCTTAGGTATTTGAAATATACCATGACCTGCGGATTACATTTCACAATATATCCTGCGGTATTGAAAGGATATTGTGATGTGATGATATACACTAAGTCTAAAGTGGATGAAATGGGATGAAAGCCCTAAAGTGGATGAAATGGGATGAAAGTCGATCATGATGGTTGTTTGGATATACAAGAACAATTGGAATATTTGAGAATATTCATAAAATTCGAATGCATTGCAATGCTTTAATGATGATATTGGATACCCATGTATGAAATACACTAGTAAATATGATTGACTAGTGTAATGATTTATTAGAAATCCTCCAACATTGTTATTTGGAATTGATAAAGTTTTAGATAAAGTTAATGAGAAGCATGTAGTTTCATGAGAAGATTTCTTAGTTGGTGACAATGTGTATCTATCAAATGAATCGATCGTTGGCTAGCTAAATTTGAAAAAATACTAAGTCACATATAATGGTAAGTCTAGACATGTATGCCGTAGACATAATACCATAAGCAGTTGATCTCATTGGTGTAAACTTGTGGATCCATTTATATATGTTTACCAAGAGATCAAGTATACTGCATATCGAAGGGAATGTGATTAAGCCTACTGAGTAAGAGTCCTTATGATGGTAACCCTACCATGTTGACTGGAGATCTCAAGATCTTGGTTCAAAGAGATAACTAAGTTATCGGGATTCTATGAAACACTTAGGAAACTAATTTCCTAACTCATTCCTATGATAACAAAGTACTTTCTGCAGAGTGATTGGAGGTTAAGATAAACTTTTAATAATTCCTATATCTTGATTAAGTTAAGTGGAGTAGGGCTGAATACTCTTAATAGGAAATCATCTATGTAAGTGTGAAGTGAGGCCGCTTCAATAAGAATTATTCAAAGCTTGAATTCTCTAAACACTTATAGAACCAATATGGGTTCAAGGCCAAAATGAACAAAGTCATGAGAACCATGAACGATTTATGGTAGACATTGTGTGAGTATTGTTGTCTTGGTTTATACTAACGACTGATGGTTCAAGAACATCGCGTTCACCAATTAACTAGTAAATTTGATGGTATTTCATTAAGGAAGGTTCAAAATCAAAAGCTACCTTACCTGATGCAGCGTTTTCCCGCTCTCTCTCTACTAGTGTCTGCATAGACATTTGCATTAATTTTCATTCATGTGGGAGATTGTTGAAATTTTGTATCTAAAATTAGTTGTGACCAGTTTTACATAATTATTTAAGTGGAATTCTTAATTTGGTGAATGAGAAATTAAGCCAAATATAAAATCGCTTAATACTTGAAATTACTGAAAAATTGTATAGAATATTGTGAAATATTCTAGAAATATATGGATGAAAATATGCGTCTTTTCACATGGAGGATCATGACTTTTGGTATGTGTATGATTAATTTTCAATAAATATAAATTTCAAGAGATGTGACTCTTGGTATGGTAGTATTTTTTGACATACCTTTCCAACTACTATATATAGACTCCATATGTTTGAATTTTATTATTCAAGAAATTCAAGAAAAGTCAGAGATACCATATCATTCCATTCCAATTTACACTTTGGTTTTGCATAAAACATTTGAATCAAAGTCATGATCATGATAGAGAGGGAATTCCATTCGAGTTCGCTGGTCGAAGTCATTTGGAGTGCTCCTATGGCTCGACGTGGTCGTTGTATCTTGGGAGATGATTGCCGGAGAACCGTTAGCACCGATGCGGGGTAAATTCATTTTAAGAACAAAGTGTCCAACACTTGCCTTGACAAAAAATCCGTCATTTACATCTTCTTTCTTCATTTTCTGATTCATTTTATTATGATTTGATTTCAGCAAATGATTAACGTTATTTATATGTTTATCCTGCAAGGTTTGATCCAAAGAATTACTTGCTTTCGATCATGAGTTGAAAGGGAAGAATCCATATCCAGGTATTCTGATTCGATAAATTCTTATTTTGTCTTCTCAAATCCTATCTCGGTAAGTTGAAATTGCGTTTTGATTTCACGCAAATAAACGACATGATTTTGTGAATATAATATGCATAATATTAGTGTAATTTTCCAACAGTGATGGCTTCATAGTGGTGGCCGTGGTAGTGGGTCTGGCAATTGCGGTGCGATGGTGGTATAGGTCGGTGTGCAGTGCCTTAGCGCCGCTCTCCGCAATGATGGTGGTGTTATTGTTGGTATTATAGTGGTGATGATGTCGATGGTGGTGGCGGTGGGCGACGTCGTTGATGGTTGTTGGCCATAGTGCGGTGCTTTGGAGTAGTGGGATGGGAAGTGGGTGTTATTGGTGTTGTGGTGGTGATGTCGACAATGGTGGCGATGAGTGACGTCGTTGGTGGTGGTTGGCGGTGACTGTGGTAGTGGTGCCGTTGTTGGAGGCAACGTTGAAGTGGTGGTCGTAAGTGTTGGTGGTAGTCGCAGATTATTTGATTGATTGTGACCACTGAATTAGTTAATCTGTAATTAATAAACAATATATGACCAATGAAAAAAATAAATTGTGATTAATAACTAATGTGTGACCTAAAAATTATAATTTGTGACTGTCCAATAAGTTTGTGACCTATAATAATCAATAAAATACTTAATTAATTAATTAAATCATAAATAAAATTTAATAAAAACCTAAATTTTAAAATTTGAAATTTGTTTTCTTGATTTTGGAATGGATAAACTTAAAGTCTTACTTTTGAAATTTTCCCAAATATATTTTAGGGCTCAATATCCAAAACCAATCTTTGCTTTGCACCCCTGACCTTGTCGCCCAGCCAAAAGATTTCATTATTTAACAGTCAAGTTCAGCATCGAAACTTTCACTTGGAGCTTCCTCGTTTTATGAAACATCACCACTGCTGTTTCGTTTCCGTGCTTACAATTCAATTTACAATTGAAGTCCAGTTTTGAGCTCCATTTTACAAAAAAATCATTTTTTTCAAACTTATTTTTAATCAAATTTTTTTCCATTTTTAACAATAGAATAATTTTATAAGTAAATTCATTTTTTATAAAACCTATTCTCTGCTTTAAGACATGTTTTCCCATAAAATAGGCTGAAACAATCCGGGAAATCTGAAACAACTAATGTTTCGCCTACCTACTGTTCGATGAAATGTCCCCGAAACCATTCTAAACACATAACCCTTATTTATAGTTGTTACTGCTCAAAAATGGCAGCTCTATTCCTCAGAAGAGTCACCACCTTTAAGGCAATAGCGAATTGTCATTCTTTTTCAAGGCAGTGTATTT
>NC_036247.1:5126386-5138172 GCF_002742605.1 Olea europaea var. sylvestris
TCGTTATATGAAAGAATCTGAAGTAGAAGTTTTGTTTATCCTCTTTAAGGTCAAATTTGTCCTGATTGGTAGCATTCTCCTTTCAATCATTTACATTCAGGTGGAGATTGTAAACTCATATTATGCGTATTATGATGCGACCAATAATATTAAAGTCTTCGTTTCGAAGTCCTTTTTCTGGTAGCTAGAACCAAGTATAAAAATCCAAATATTTAACAAGGCTGTGAAGCATTTATAGTCGACCAAAGAATCTATAATGAGGTACTTACCATTGTAAGCAAAGAACGGCTGGGTTTGTTGCACGTGCTGTGTACTCTGCTTTTAATTGTGTTGACTGGGCAGCTTCAAGATCAGCCTATTGAAAACCTTATATTCCTTGAGAAGGTTCTACCATGTGGAAATGCTCTTTAATGGAACTTTAACTGTAACCGTCGTGACCAGAAAACCACCAGTTAAGAGAAATATGCATCATGAACTTTTGGTTTCGGATACTGTAATTTTTTATATGAAGGGGAAAGTGAAGGAATACCAAGAATTGGCCCTGTGCAAAAGAACAATCTACGGAGCTGGGGATTACCTAGGAAACCTGTTCAAGATCCAGAGAAACAGATGGGGAAGTAAGGATTAGATGAGTTTCCTCGCTTTTCACAAGGTTCAAACACAATGCTGTGCAATAGGCTGTCAACAAACGAGTCTCAATGAATATTGAATGAAAGAGCATTCTTTTGATCTGAAATTCTAGCAAACCTCTGGTTGTGGTGCATTCTATTTCCAAGGCCATGGGTTCGACTAAGAATAGAAATGCTTGTGCTGCGGTTGGGGAATTGTTGGCTCAGAGGGCCTTGGCTGATGATATCCATAATGTGGTTTATACTCCAAGGAAAGGGGAGAAATTGGAAGGGAAGCTTCAGATTGTACTCAAGTCCATAATTGATAAATGGAATTGATGTGAAGTTGAAACTTGAGCAGAGAAAATCCAGAGCCTTGCCCTGAGAACTCAGCAGTAATACTGCGTGTTATGGCCTTCATTGAGATACAAAATGTGGTTAGCCATATGCTATACTGGATTTATGGGCTCTGATAATGTCCTAGGATCTAAATTTTGAAGAAGACCGAGTTTATTTATCACTTGCGGGAGCTACTCTGAAGTGCTTGCTGTCTGCATCAACATCAAATGGAGTCAGTGAGTACATTTTTGATACGATCATATTTATTCACTGAACATAAGTGTTGAATGCTTTGTTAGCATACTTCCACATGGATATGGAGAAGTGTCTACTTTTTAATTGTTAGTCACCTCTGAACTCACATTGTGTCCAATTACTGTTATACACGCATGGATGAATTACTGTTCATTAACATTTGACCATACTTCCAAAATTTGTTATATGACCTTATATGTCTACATTCAACTCTGAGAAGTAGTATTGAACCCGTAATAATAGATAGATACCAGCCACGCACAATGCATTTATTCAATACATGTCCTATTTTGCTACTTTTATCTATGAAGAACTTTGTTTAATGGTAGCAGGTGTTTCCAACTAAATCTTCTTGTGCTTAAATTTTAGACTGAATGCGAATGATTTTATCATTCTTGGTTGTCAGAGAGAACGCTTTTAGAGAAATCTAAACGTGGAAGCCTAAATATTCTTCAAACAATAGAAATTCCAGCAAGTAAATACAAGGTATCGTTAACCTTTGCCTTCAGAATCTCACTTTGCACATTCCTCTTATAGATTTAATGCAGAAAAACAGTAACAATTAGCAGTGCCTCAAAACTGAAAATTTTAACAACCAACAGATTTATTAGTCATTGGAAGTAACTAGCTGCAGAGAGAGCAATTCTTCCTCGGGTATGATTCTAATGTGACAATACACAATAAAGCATAACCTCTCTCCTCAACATCCTCACTAAGCATCCCATCACTTTGGTCGTCCATTCTTGAGCCGGGCATGTCATGCATTACAGTCATATGGCACTGGCAAATCACTTTCCAGTGTCTTCGACAGAATTGTCTCGTCTGGCTCAACCTCTAGTTCAGTTGTTTTACCTTCATATTCAATTAGTACCTTGTAAGCATGGATGTAGGAATCCCGGATCAATTATGGGATTTATTGTATCTTATATTTTTGGTATACTTGTAAGTTACGAAAGATCTTTCTTCTTTAGAATATTATTTCTTTTTTTTTTTTACTGCCAAGTATTGTGTATATATTTAGGCTGGTTGTATTGAAAATATATTGAGAAAAAAAGAATTAAATCTCTCTCATCTTGTTCACAATGGACACTGCTGGATAATCTGCTAGAAGTTCTTAACCAGGAATTTGATTGTTGGGCTGAAGGGAATGTTGCCTTGTCTTTTGGATAGGTGTAGAAATGGGCAAGCTTTTTGGAGTGTAGAGATGATGTATGGTGTGTGAGAGGACATGGCTCTGATGGATGTGGATGGTTATCAAAGTAACTTTCACTTTTTTAAAGTAAATTGACTTATTTTTAAGTTGAGTCTAATTTCACTTGAAATGGGAAAATAGAAAAGAGTATTTTGACCGCAAACCTAATTATAAATTCTTGCATTCGAGTAAAGTTGCTTAAACTGAAAATGTACGATAAATAATTTTGAATATTTTAAAAATTTAGAATCGAATTTTGGTATTCAAATATATTGAATTTCACCAATCATATTCTTTTAGAACTCCTCTATTTACTTGTTTATTCGATATTATGTTAGCTCATGATTTGAAATTTCAAATTAAGAATAATTGGAGCAGTTCCATACCTTTTCATTTTTAGTATATTTTACTTTTAACCTTCACTTTATACTACTTACAGCTCTGAACTTTTTTAAAATTTGTACTTAGATCCAAATGAATGGGAAGGAATTGATCGTTAGTCAATCAAAAATGTATTTTGACCAAATATGGGACTCTACAATTTTAATAAAAAATAATTATAAATTATAAAAGAAGGAAATAAAGAAGGGCTCTTCATTATGAGTCTGTTTGGTAGGGATTTTGAGAATTGATTTTTTGATCGTTAGAAGAAAAGTGGGGTTCACATGTGAAAGAAGAAGTCAAAAATTACGACTTGAATAGTAAAATAACGGTCAAAAAATCAATTTTTTTGGACAAAAAATCCCTACCAAACGAGGCCTATATCCCCCTTTCCAGTCCACCCCACGCCCTTAAACTGAACCAAAATCAATCCGTCGCCATCGCCGTTCCTTTCCACCACCACTCGTCATCGCTAACTCCGTTCCTTTCCATCACCACTCGCCGCCACCGCGAACCACCACCATCGTTGATCCAAATCTCAAACAGCAAACACAAATCTCTCTCAAATCCTATGTTCATCTTCCAAATTTCCGAATGAGTCCTCAGGGTAACCAAGATGGTGAATCTAATCGCTGAAGCTTAAATGAGGCCTCCCCATCCAGATTTAAAGTATATTAATAAAATTCAAAGAGGCGAATTTTACGAGCCAAATCTTGTTGAAGCCTGTGGAAGGACCTCAATTTACGTCCTTGAAGTGGGTTCAGAAATGGTTTGGGGGTGTTGGATTTGATTAACAAGGATTTTGCTAGGTTGGTGGTGGTAATAGACTACCCCATGACGACGTGGGATAGAGTCACTACTGAAGAATTTTTCAGATATAGTTTACAGTCTATGGACTTGTTGAATTCTATTACCTCTTTCATTTCCTATTCATACAAGCTAAGATTTTCTTTTTTATGCTTTAAGCCTGGTTGAAAAATCCCCTTCTTCTGCAAAGGAAAATCTGCTGCAGATCAAACCTCTTCCATTCGACAGTGGAGAAGATGGTGGCAGCTGTGGTGGAGGCGGCTGTGGGTTTGGTGGTGGCAACGACGTTTACAGTGGTGGGCGACAGGGGAGAACAGTGATATTGGTCTTGCGTAGGCCGTAGGGGGTGGGGTTTGGACGGAATGGGTGAAGATGGCAACTGCGAGTGTGGGAGATGATGATTTTAAAAAAAATTCATTTAATTATTTTAGTTATTTTGCCCCTGTTTGAGCCATAATTTTACTTCATTAAAATGAAAAATATGACCGTTATCCATCACATCAAACCATCATTTTTGAATTTCTATCTCTGGTGTGGGATCCATAACGATTCTATTTCTCATTCTCATTATAATGTGGCTTAAACAGGCTCTTAATGTGAAAAAAAATTCCCTTTTAAAATCGGTCAAAGTTTATTTTTCTTGGTCAATTAATGGTCCAATTTCATCTTGCGAATTTTTTAAAAGAATAATGCCTCTTGTACATCGAGCCTTACACTCCCCTCACATGAGGGGAGGGGCCACGCTCATTTAATGCGCGGGCCCTACCCCCTATGTGAGGGGGCTGAACACTGAGTTGTAACATGTAGCAGGGCCTTTTTAAAATGTTTGAATCCGTGATTGGCACGAAGTGAAGGTTAAGAGATAAAATCCGTGAAAAATGAAAAGTCTTGAGACCGCTGTTGCAATTTTGCCTTTAAACCGAGGCGACATACAATATGGTATATTCAGCCCTACTGACAGTCGCAGTGTGAGGGTTCAATTTCTGAAATATGGATTGGGGCTTTTTGTGGGCATCAGTGTACATGTAGCTCTTATTTCCTGACCTGTTGGGACACATTTAGTGATTAACTTCTCTCATAATGCTCCAGGAGCAGGACGATAGGAGACTCTTAAAATAAAATAAACATATTTCAGTTCCGGGCTCTTGAGTAATTCTTGGACGTCCGGTTCCGTGGCCAACCTCGTTCGTTAATCCATAAGATGGAATGGCTGTTGTGACTTTTCAAATTGGTCGAAGACACCTTCTAGAATTTTTGACCGGCACAACTGTTACTTGTTCAACTCCAACAAGAAATTGACGAAAACTGTGTCCGCAAACTAAAATTAGTAGCCTTCCACATATTTTATCTTCAAATAAATACAAATACAGAGGTCACGAATTAAATTGGACATATCCGGGTATGAGGCCCCCAATCACAGATATCTTTCTGTACTTGGGCCCAGTTCCCGGGCCCAGTTCCCGGGCCCAATTCAGGGAACATTCGTGATTCATTAATAAAACCAGAATAATTAAGTAAATAATTAATCATCGTAAAATTTATATTCACCCACATATCGACTCTTACGAGGTCATTTCTTGTCATCGTCAGCAGACAGCACACAGCGCAGAACCCACAAAAGGTAATCAATCAGATTTTTCTTCTGTTAATTCTTTGAAAAGGATTTAATTTCTCTATATTACTGATTGAAATCAGGAATCAAACTGTTAGATGCATTAAGAGGTGAAAGATCTGAAGTTTTTGACCATTTAATGATAAAACGAAATTGATTATTTTGTATTTGAACGGATAAGTTTATCTGAATTTGGTAAGGTGGCGTCAAATTATTGCGTTTACTGTGTTCATAAAGCATTTCCATTTGTTTTCTTTTATGGTTAGTTGTGGTGAAAAGACTGAAAGTTGGGTGACACATTATTATAACTTTCGATAGAATTTTTATATGATACAGGGCAGGCTAGAAAAGAAGCAATGATGACTAGTTTCATCATCTTTATGTAGGGCTATAATTGAGTGGCTTATTAGTAAATATTTATTTTGACTTTTCTATTGTTTTTATTCTCCTGTATATGATTTATAACGTTTGATTGATGATGTTATATTTAGAATTTCAAATAAGTTGAAGAGTTGTTAGATTCTGAAGCGACCTAATTTCTCAGGAATCTGTTTTCAGAATTGATTTGGAGATATGGCAGAGGAAAATGTTGGAATTGCGAAGGATGTAACTGAAGTAAGTCTTTCATAAGTCTATTTTTTCTGGTTTTAATCGATAATTAGAAATCTCTCTTCAGATTTTTTATTGTTTGTTTTAATTTGGGACTTTTATTCTGCAGTTGATTGGTAAAACCCCATTGGTGTACTTGAATAATGTTGTTGATGGTTGTGTCGCGCGAATTGCAGCCAAGCTGGAATCTATGGAGCCATGCTCTAGTGTTAAGGATAGGTATATCCATTACTTTTGTGGTTGATCTTCAAGATAATTAGACTCAAAAGTTCTGTTCTTTTTCACAAAATAGTACATACTTCACTCATGCACAATTTATTCTGCAGGATTGGTTACAGCATGATTTCAGATGCTGAGGCAAAAGGCCATATCAAACCCGGGGAGGTTAGTTTTACTTGTCTTAAACTTCAGTTTCTCCTTTATGATGAAAAAGATGGAGAATTATGTTTATGACACGTCTGTTTGAATTAATAATTGAATCTGACCGTCTGTTTTTCCTCGCTGTAGAGCGTCCTTATTGAACCTACAAGTGGTAACACTGGCATAGGTTTGGCTTTTATGGCAGCAGCAAAGGGTTACAGGCTTATCATTACCATGCCTTCTTCTATGAGCCTCGAGAGAAGAATTATTCTTCGTGGTTTCGGTGCTGAATTGGTCCTTACTGACCCTGCTAAGGGAATGAAAGGTGCTGTTCAGAAAGCTGAAGAGATACGAGATAAGACACCTAACTCCTACATTCTTCAGCAGTTTGAAAATCCTGCCAACCCAAAGGTTTTCAACCTTCACTTACGTTATTTTGATTGATGTTAATTATGGACGGAAAGTAGTATGCATAATATAATGTGCATGGATGTAGATACATTATGAAACCACTGGACCAGAGATCTGGAAAGGGTCGAATGGAAAAATTGATGCTTTTGTTTCTGGGATTGGTACTGGAGGCACAATCACTGGTGCAGGAAAGTTTCTTAAAGAGCAGAACCCTGATATAAAGGTTATCTTCATCTTTCAAATTGAACAGCTCTTTTTGGTGCTTTGTCTGATTAGGAATTAGAATAATAGTAAAGTTGTTTGTGTAGTTTACTAGTTTAATATTTTATTCCAAAGTACTGATCTTTTTATTTCAACATTTTTTTTTTTTTTTGGCAATTTTTGTTACCTTCTATTCCCATTTTGTTTTTCAGCTGTATGGTGTGGAACCAGTTGAAAGTCCTGTTCTTTCTGGTGGAAAACCTGGTGAGTTCTTTCTATGGTCTTGTACCTAAAAGTCCATAGTTTATTTTCCACTTTTAATTTTTGAAGGGCCGCAAATTTTTTTGGTGAGAATCTTAAAGACAGAAATTTGTTGTGATGACAAATTTAATCCTGTATCGTCCAAAAGAAGTTGTTCTTTCTGTTTTATATTATTGTTTTCTAATGGTTTTATATAGTCGAGTAGCATAGCAAGAAGCTACTTCTGGTCCATCTTGTTGTTTAAGTTGGAAAATTACTCAAAAGAAAATTCTGCATGTCAACTTAGCTATGGATCAAATCTGACCTGTCCAATTAGTTTGATCTGCTTTTAGTCTGCTTTTTCTGATAAACTTGGGAGGTAATGGACACTCTGTTTATAACAATTGCCCGGTTTCTGATTAACAGAATTCTAAACCCAAACCCCACCTCTTGCCCACTTTTCAGATGATTGTTGTGATCTTTCATTCTCATCTTGATTTTGGAATGGTTGATAAGCACTGTTCTACAAATATTTCGTTATATATTTGTGTGGAAATCTTCTTTCTCAAGATACGCTAGGAATTGAATAGAAAGTTCAGTAAATGGGAGGTTTGTTTGGTTCTACTAGTGTGTCTTGGCTTCTTGCCGCACCCAATTATTCTGCATGAAACAAAATATGTTAATTGATACTTGATAGCCCATCGTTCTTGAAAATATTTAAAACAATTTAGAATTCACAGACATTTTATCTACTTTATGAGTTATCCATAATTTTAAAACTATTGAAGTTTCCCAGATTTGGCCAAATTGACCTGATTTTTATTTTTTACGTCATTCGGCTAGTAGGGTAAGCCTATAGAAGTTGAGTATGAGGATACGTTTGTGTTTATTTCCTTTATTTTGTTTTCATTCAGTGTCTTATTATGACCAAGTTTGACCCAATTTTTGTGAACAGGGAAAAATTAATACAAGGGACATGATATGAATGTAATCACCAAGTGTTATGTCAAAATTTTAAGTTAATTTTTTTTTTTGTTATCTGTCTTTATTGACAAATCGTTAATTGGTTGATCTGACAAAGGATTTCTGTGTAATGCTTAAGGTCCGCATAAGATTCAAGGAATTGGTGCTGGTTTTATTCCTGGTGTTTTAGAGGTTGATCTTATTGATGAAGTAATTCAAGTAAGATTCTGAGCTATCTACTAGACTTTCTTAACAAGATTCTGAGCTATCTACTACACTTTCTTATCCTATATTGGATGGAATAATCTCAATGAATACAGTGCCAAGTTCTTTCATTTTATGCAATTGTGGGGATTTCTAGTAGACGAGTAGCATACTTATCCATATCATTACACTAATACGTGTATTATTATGGGTTGTCTTATATATTTTTTTAGATTTCAAGTGATGAAGCCATAGAAACTGCAAAGCTTCTTGCATTGAAAGAAGGGTTGCTAGTAAGTAAATCGTTTCGTCTGAGTACGATGGTTTTGACACGTTGTACTCTCTTGAATTATGTTGTTCGTACATTTTCAGTAACAGAAGTTTTTTAAATTGAATGTGATAGGTGGGAATATCATCTGGTGCTGCTACTGCTGCTGCAATTAGGATTGCAAAGCGGCCAGAGTATGCTGGAAAACTCGTTGTTGTAAGTCCTTGTACAATTTCAGTATCCTTATCTGCCTATGATAAGGCCAACCTAATAAAATCTTATAGTTGGGAAGCATCTTCAAACGGCAACAGTGGTTGGTTGTGAGTTTCATAGATTTTGTCATCTGCTGATAGGCATTAGCTTTTCTGGCAGTAACGAGATTTTAAGACCCTTTTGCTCACTGTATAAGCATGGTATTATTCAGATTATCGCAAAACATTTTCCAGATTTACTTTCTGAATGCCACACTAGATGTAAGAAAATATACAGTGACATTGGTTCCTTTTATTTTTAACTCTTATTTACCTAAATATGAGGAGAGTTGGCCTAGTTGGTGAAATATATTTGCAGCATCTTGAAACCTAAGTGTACAAATACGTATGAGTTAATGAGTTGGGCTCAGGCTTAGGTCGTTACATAGGCACTCGAAAAAGGAGACAGGAGCTATATGAGTTCTCCGTGTTCTGATGCACAAACTCTAAAACTTTGTGCAATATGCCCATTAACCAGATACTTTCAAAGTATGATTCGCTTTTAGAATCTAAGGTAGTAAGGCGTGTGCCAGCATTCGTCACTGTAAATTTTAATTAAAGGATGATATGAGAAGCCATTTCGGTCTTGTCCTGTTGGTTTTGATTAGTTCACATTTTAGGCTTTGAATTATGCATCTCTCTCACGCACGTACACACACAATGTTCATAGCGTTTCTTCCGCAGAGAGTAAGGGGCTCAAAATGGTACCTACCTTGGTTATTTATTTTTACTTGGGTGTGATGGCGGTACCTGTGGTGGGGATTCACACAATACCATGGTTATTTAACAATTAATGTTGGTAACTATTAAGAGCACCGATGCTTAAATCTGTTTTGATGAGTTCCACTTAAGGTGGTAATTCGCTGCTCAATTGTGGTACTTTCCAACAAAAAATTATTTCATAGAATTACGTGATATAAAATACTTACAACCCTGTGGTGATCTTGGTAAGCATGTGCATCGCTCGGTGAACGAATTAGAATATATGGATTTGTTTATTTCAGCGGAGTTTGAAGGTGGTGTAGAGACTGATACATGTGTTGGTGGTGGATTTGATTTTTTTGTTATTTGTTTTGATGGTTGATAAAGGTCTAATTCTCCCGTAGCCTTTGATCAGTGATTACTTACCTGCTTAGACTCAAAACCTATATTTGATCAGATGTTAAACTACTCGCAGAAAAGTAGATTATAAGGAATTTGACGGCCGCTTGGGGAAATTAATTCACAATACCTCCTATTTTTACCAATGTCTGCAGGATTAATGCATGTTTCTTGGAGTGAAATAAAGATGCTGGACCTTGCTGGTACTTGTTATTACCATTTTTGTCGTCATCAGTGTCAAAAGGACATATGCAGAAATTAGGATGTTAAGATGTGCTGTTATGGTTGCTAATGATCTAATTGCTTGCGATCTTCTAGGAGATCTAGAAATGAATTGAATGCATATAGCCAATACCAAATTGTTTGTGTGAATTCAAATATTCCATCGACTGAACTATTTTTCAACTTGAATGCAGGTGATTTTCCCAAGTTTTGGTGAGCGGTATCTTTCCTCTGTGCTTTTTGAATCCGTGAGGCGAGAGGCAGAGAACATGACATTCGAGTAAACACTTTGCTGGCTTTCGATCCCCTCCCGTGTTTTTGAGCAAGACCATACATGTCAAACCCTATTTCAGTTTTCTTCAAATATTTCAGATGACATTGTTGAAAATAATTTACTTCTGTTATTACTTGGTTCAATAAAAATGTGTGTTAATTTTTTTCATTGTCTTCTCTCTTTAATTTTTTTCATTTTCATATTGGATGTGTTTGTGGCCGATCGATATTGCTCATCATCATCTAGCTATTGCATTTATTTTTCTTGGATTTCAAGTTAGTAACTTCTATTTTTTCCTGTCTTTTCTTCGTTTCGAATCGAAAATAAAAGAATTGAGTAAATCAAAAATTCAAAGGAGGCTCATGACTAGGGGGAAAGATGCGCGAGTAACGGTGATCTTCGAACCTGAACTCTATTTACATTAGGATTCATTATTTCTATCGATTTACGCTTACGGTGCATGCATCGGTATACAAATTAGTGACATACAAATAATAAATATATAGGCTTAGTTTAGGCATTATAAATAAACATACTAGTAATAACACTTCTACTTATGGGGTTCTAGTAAGGTAAAGTTATTAATAACTTTTATTATAAATAATTAATGTTAAACTCTCCAATCTTTCACATATCTCAGTGCTACATTGTTCAATGAATAAAAATGTATTGTAACTTTATTGAATAACGTAATAGTCTAACTATCGATAAATAAAAATAAACTTCAACTTGATTGAATAATTTGACAATAATTATTGCACAAAGTGTTCAATTGAATTGAAGAACACACAATTTTCAATTGAATTGAGAAGAATTGTTAAGTGATTTGACATTTTGCTATTTGACTAAAAGTGATATTGCAATTTTAACATTTATATTGGCTCACACGGGGCATGGATTTGTACATTTAAATAAGTTGAGGATCTATAACCTCACTTTTGAAGATTGATCGCTTATAATTATATGACGTGAAAGGTTAGGGGGTTCCATCTCTAATTTCCTTGGGAATATTTGTGTGTATAACCAGACAAACGAGCAAAACAGGACCAAGTATAGTTTATGTTGGATGATTTTTGTGAATAGTGACGCCGAAATAAGTATAATGATGGTGACAAAGTCGAGGCAAGAGTTGAACTCTTTGTCCTTAAGTCGAATTTGCCCCGCAACGGTGCCTACGGATTTCGGCAATCGACTCCCAAGATACAACGGCTACACTTGTGTTTGTAGCACTCCAAAACACAAGTACAACGAACCAAATTTAGGCTTATGTACTCCAAGGATGAAATGAAAGAAAATCAAAATAAATGAAATGATTTTTGATTTTGGACAGAAGAGAGGATGAGAGACGTTTTGCATATCAAATTGTGTGGAATAGGACACCCAAAGGGTCCTATTTATAGACCATAAAAGGGTGTGGACGAAATGGTTGAGGCCAAACCATGCACCCTTTCCAAACAATGCACCTTTATGAAAATGTGTCTATTCACT
>NC_036247.1:5142107-5163899 GCF_002742605.1 Olea europaea var. sylvestris
TTTTAATTTGGGACTTTTATTCTGCAGTTGATTGGTAAAACCCCATTGGTGTACTTGAATAATGTTGTTGATGGTTGTGTCGCGCGAATTGCAGCCAAGCTGGAATCTATGGAGCCATGCTCTAGTGTTAAGGATAGGTATATCCATTACTTTTGTGGTTGATCTTCAAGATAATTTGACTCAAAAGTTCTGTTCATTTTCACAAAATAGTACATACTTCACTCATGCACAATTTATTTTGCAGGATTGGTTACAGCATGATTTCAGATGCTGAGGCAAAAGGCCTTATCAAACCCGGGGAGGTTAGTTTTACTTGTCTTAAACTTCAGTTTCTCCTTTATGATGAAAAAGATGGAGAATTATGTTTATGACACGTCTGTTTGAATTAATAATTGAATCTGACCGTCTGTTTTTCCTCACTGTAGAGCGTCCTTATTGAACCTACAAGTGGTAACACTGGCATAGGTTTGGCTTTTATGGCAGCAGCAAAGGGTTACAGGCTTATCATTACCATGCCTTCTTCTATGAGCCTCGAGAGAAGAATTATTCTTCGTGGTTTCGGTGCTGAATTGGTCCTTACTGACCCTGCTAAGGGAATGAAAGGTGCTGTTCAGAAAGCTGAAGAGATACGAGATAAGACACCTAACTCCTACATTCTTCAGCAGTTTGAAAATCCTGCCAACCCAAAGGTTTTCAACCTTCACTTACGTTATTTTGATTGATGTTAATTATGGACGGAAAGTAGTATGCATAATATAATGTGCATGGATGTAGATACATTATGAAACCACTGGACCAGAGGTCTGGAAAGGGTCGAATGGAAAAATTGATGCTTTTGTTTCTGGGATTGGTACTGGAGGCACAATCACTGGTGCAGGAAAGTTTCTTAAGGAGCAGAACCCTGATATAAAGGTTATCTTCATCTTTCAAATTGAACAGCTCTTTTTGGTGCTTTGTCGGATTAGGAATTAGAATAATAGTAAAGTTGTTTGTGTAGTTTACTAGTTTAATATTTTATTCCAAAGTACTGATCTTTTTATTTCAACATTTTTTTTTATTTTTTTTTGGCAATTTTTGTTACCTTCTATTCCCATTTTGTTTTTCAGCTGTATGGTGTGGAACCAGTTGAAAGTCCTGTTCTTTCTGGTGGAAAACCTGGTGAGTTCTTTCTATGGTCTTGTACCTAAAAGTCCATAGTTTATTTTCCACTTTTAATTTTTGAAGGGCCGCAAATTTTTTTGGTGAGAATCTTAAAGACAGAAATTTGTTGTGATGACAAATTTAATCCTGTATCGTCCAAAAGAAGTTGTTCTTTCTGTTTTATATTATTGTTTTCTAATGGTTTTATATAGTCGAGTAGCATAGCAAGAAGCTACTTCTGGTCCATCTTGTTGTTTAAGTTGGAAAATTACTCAAAAGAAAATTCTGCATGTCAACTTAGCTATGGATCAAATCTGACCTGTCCAATTAGTTTGATCTGCTTTTAGTCTGCTTTTTCTGATAAACTTGGGAGGTAATGGACACTCTGTTTATAACAATTGCCCGGTTTCTGATTAACAGAATTCTAAACCCAAACCCCACCTCTTGCCCACTTTTCAGATGATTGTTGTGATCTTTCATTCTCATCTTGATTTTGGAATGGTTGATAAGCACTGTTCTACAAATATTTCGTTATATATTTGTGTGGAAATCTTCTTTCTCAAGATACGCTAGGAATTGAATAGAAAGTTCAGTAAATGGGAGGTTTGTTTGGTTCTACTAGTGTGTCTTGGCTTCTTGCCGCACCCAATTATTCTGCATGAAACAAAATATGTTAATTGATACTTGATAGCCCATCGTTCTTGAAAATATTTAAAACAATTTAGAATTCACAGACATTTTATCTACTTTATGAGTTATCCATAATTTTAAAACTATTGAAGTTTCCCAGATTTGGCCAAATTGACCTGATTTTTATTTTTTACGTCATTCGGCTAGTAGGGTAAGCCTATAGAAGTTGAGTATGAGGATACGTTTGTGTTTATTTCCTTTATTTTGTTTTCATTCAGTGTCTTATTATGACCAAGTTTGACCCAATTTTTGTGAACAGGGAAAAATTAATACAAGGGACATGATATGAATGTAATCACCAAGTGTTATGTCAAAATTTTAAGTTAATTTTTTTTTTTTGTTATCTGTCTTTATTGACAAATCGTTAATTGGTTGATCTGACAAAGGATTTTTGTGTAATGCTCAAGGTCCGCATAAGATTCAAGGAATTGGTGCTGGTTTTATTCCTGGTGTTTTAGAGGTTGATCTTATTGATGAAGTAATTCAAGTAAGATTCTGAGCTATCTACTAGACTTTCTTAACAAGATTCTGAGCTATCTACTACACTTTCTTATCCTATATTGGATGGAATAATCTCAATGAATACAGTGCCAAGTTCTTTCATTTTATGCAATTGTGGGGATTTCTAGTGGAAGAGTAGCATACTTATCCATATCATTACACTAATACGTGTATTATTATGGGTTGTCTTATATATTTTTTTAGATTTCAAGTGATGAAGCCATAGAAACTGCAAAGCTTCTTGCATTGAAAGAAGGGTTGCTAGTAAGTAAATCGTTTCGTCTGAGTACGATGGTTTTGACACGTTGTACTCTCTTGAATTATGTTGTTCGTACATTTTCAGTAACAGAAGTTTTTTAAATTGAATGTGATAGGTGGGAATATCATCTGGTGCTGCTACTGCTGCTGCAATTAGGATTGCAAAGCGGCCAGAGTATGCTGGAAAACTCGTTGTTGTAAGTCCTTGTACAATTTCAGTATCCTTATCTGCCTATGATAAGGCCAACCTAATAAAATCTTATAGTTGGGAAGCATCTTCAAACGACAACAGTGGTTGGTTGTGAGTTTCATAGATTTTGTCATCTGCTGATAGGCATTAGCTTTTCTGGCAGTAACGAGATTTTAAGACCCTTTTGCTCACTGTATAAGCATGGTATTATTCAGATTATCGCAAAACATTTTCCAGATTTACTTTCTGAATGCCACACTAGATGTAAGAAAATATACAGTGACATTGGTTCCTTTTATTTTTAACTCTTATTTACCTAAATATGAGGAGAGTTGGCCTAGTTGGTGAAATATATTTGCAGCATCTTGAAACCTAAGTGTACAAATACGTATGAGTTAATGAGTTGGGCTCAGGCTTAGGTCGTTACATAGGCACTCGAAAAAGGAGACAGGAGCTATATGAGTTCTCCGTGTTCTGATGCACAAACTCTAAAACTTTGTGCAATATGCCCATTAACCAGATACTTTCAAAGTATGATTCGCTTTTAGAATCTAAGGTAGTAAGGCGTGTGCCAGCATTCGTCATTGTAAATTTTAATTAAAGGGTGATATGAGAAGCCATTTCGGTCTTGTCCTGTTGGTTTTGATTAGTTCACATTTTAGGCTTTGAATTATGCATCTCTCTCACGCACGCACACACACAATGCTCATAGCGTTTCTTCCGCAGAGAGTAAGGGGCTCAAAATGGTACCTACCTTGGTTATTTATTTTTACTTGGGTGTGATGGCGGTACCTGTGGTGGGGATTCACACAATACCATGGTTATTTAACAATTAATGTTGGTAACTATTAAGAGCACCGATGCTTAAATCTGTTTTGATGAGTTCCACTTAAGGTGGTAATTCGCTGCTCAATTGTGGTACTTTCCAACAAAAAATTATTTCATAGAATTACGTGATATAGAATACTTACAACCCTGTGGTGATCTTGGTAAGCATGTGCATCGCTCGGTGAACGAATTAGAATATATGGATTTGTTTATTTCAGCGGAGTTTGAAGGTGGTGTAGAGACTGATACATGTGTTGGTGGTGGATTTGATTTTTTTGTTATTTGTTTTGATGGTTGATAAAGGTCTAATTCTCCCGTAGCCTTTGATCAGTGATTACTTACCTGCTTAGACTCAAAACCTATATTTGATCAGATGTTAAACTACTCGCAGAAAAGTAGATTATAAGGAATTTGACGGCCGCTTGGGGAAATTAATTCACAATACCTCCTATTTTTACCAATGTCTGCAGGATTAATGCATGTTTCTTGGAGTGAAATAAAGATGCTGGACCTTGCTGGTACTTGTTATTACCATTTTTGTCGTCATCAGTGTCAAAAGGACATATGCAGAAATTAGGATGTTAAGATGTGCTGTTATGGTTGCTAATGATCTAATTGCTTGCGATCTTCTAGGAGATCTAGAAATGAATTGAATGCATATAGCCAATACCAAATTGTTTGTGTGAATTCAAATATTCCATCGACTGAACTATTTTTCAACTTGAATGCAGGTGATTTTCCCAAGTTTTGGTGAGCGGTATCTTTCCTCTGTGCTTTTTGAATCCGTGAGGCGAGAGGCAGAGAACATGACATTCGAGTAAACACTTTGCTGGCTTTCGATCCCCTCCCGTGTTTTTGAGCAAGACCATACATGTCAAACCCTATTTCAGTTTTCTTCAAATATTTCAGATGACATTGTTGAAAATAATTTACTTCTGTTGTTACTTGGTTCAATAAAAATGTGTCTTAATTTTTTTCATTGTCTTCTCTCTTTAATTTTTTTCATTTTCATATTGGATGTGTTTGTGGCCGATCGATACTGCTCATCATCATCTAGCTATTGCATTTATTTTTCTTGGATTTCAAGTTAGTAACTTATATTTTTTCCTTTCTTTTCTTCGTTTCGAATCGAAAATAAAAGAATTGAGTAAATCAAAAATTCAAAGGAGGCTCATGACTAGAGGGAAAGATGCGCGAGTAACGGTGATCTTCGAACCTGAACTCTATTTACATAGGATTCATTATTTCTATCGATTTACGCTTACGGTGCATGCATCGGTATACAAATTAGTGACATACAAATAATAAATATATAGGCTTAGTTTAGGCATTATAAATAAACATACTAGTAATAACACTTCTACTTATGGGGTTCTAGTAAGGTAAAGTTATTAATAACCTTTATTATAAATAATTAATGTTAAACTCTCCAATCTTTCACATATCTCAGTGCTACATTGTTCAATGAATAAAAATGTATTGTAACTTTATTGAATAACGTAATAGTCTAACTATCGATAAATAAAAATAAACTTCAACTTGATTGAATAATTTGACAATAATTATTGCACAAAGTGTTCAATTGAATTGAAGAACACACAATTTTCAATTGAATTGAGAAGAATTGTTAAGTGATTTGACATTTTGCTATTTGACTAAAAGTGATATTGCAATTTTAACATTTATATTGGCTCACACGGGGCATGGATTTGTACATTTAAATAAGTTGAGGATCTATAACCTCACTTTTGAAGATTGATCGCTTATAATTATATGACGTGAAAGGTTAGGGGGTTCCATCTCTAATTTCCTTGGGAATATTTGTGTGTATAACCAGACAAACGAGCAAAACAGGACCAAGTATAGTTTATGTTGGATGATTTTTGTGAATAGTGACGCCGAAATAAGTATAATGATGGTGACAAAGTCGAGGCAAGAGTTGAACTCTTTGTCCTTAAGTCGAATTTGCCCCGCAACGGTGCCTACGGATTTCGGCAATCGACTCCCAAGATACAACGGCTACACTTGTGTTTGTAGCACTCCAAAACACAAGTACAACGAACCAAATTTAGGCTTATGTACTCCAAGGATGAAATGAAAGAAAATCAAAATAAATGAAATGATTTTTGATTTTGGACAGAAGAGAGGATGAGAGACGTTTTGCATATCAAATTGTGTGGAATAGGACACCCAAAGGGTCCTATTTATAGACCATAAAAGGGTGTGGACGAAATGGTTGAGGCCAAACCATGCACCCTTTCCAAACAATGCACCTTTATGAAAATGTGTCTATTCACTGATTTTCGTCATTTTTCTTTATTTTTCATTCATCCGATATTGATTTTCGAAATGCCAAATATACCCTTCAATACATGCAGAGAAATCAAAATTCCCGTTTGTGCGCCCCGAAGCGGCGAAGTGGCAAACAATTTTGCTTAAACGGATTGAGTCGAGCTTTTGAGTATTTGACCGAAGTCGATACGAACTTTAATCGATTTTTCAATTCTCGATTTATTTAACCAATATCCAACAGTTTATATATTTGATTTCTATTTTATGTGGGCAGTTAGCACTTGGCAGCACATAAGTGGGCGTCCGAAATTAGTACTAACCCGTGGATCGTGGTACATTTTTGACTCTTTAGAGGACAATAATGTTAAATTGGTGTTAGAGTATCAGTTCGGTGACCACACTTGATAAGTTTAATTAAATGAATTATATCACATTAGTATGATAAATTTCTTTTTCCTTTCTTCTTTTCTATTTTTATGTACTAGATATTCTTCACTTAATTTTTTACAATTTACCTTCATTTGACGATGTGGTCATTTAATTTTTTGTAATTTACCTCCACTCTTTCTCTATATCATCTTTCATAAACGTGTGGTGTGCAACTAGTACAATCCACGTCCCGTTAAGGATGCCTCCTCTCTTCATTCCCATTTTGATGGTCGCATGTATAGCAATTCATATTTTCGTTTATCTATTGTAAAAGAACACTTTTGTCCATTCAACTTGAAATTGTCTTACACAAAATTACTTATTGTAATAGAACAATTTTGTCAATCGTTATCTAACTTAAAAAATGTTTGAAATTTGTCTCACTATTTGATATTTTCCTTCATACAATATTCATATCATTGTCTTTAGAAACAGCTAGTTACCTCGGTGGTTAACTAACTCTAATTACAAAATCAACACAAAAGAATTTTTTTTGCCCCCAAAGTGTTCATTATCCACAAATTCACTATGTTTTGTTTCATCTCGTATTAATTGTGTATATATGTCATAAAAAATAAATGGATATAGCCTAAATTTTTTAGAAGTGCTTAGTTATTTGATAATTTTGGAATCAAATTCTATATAGATAGCCTATCAAAGATTATTATATTTGTACCTTACAATTTGTAATAATGAAATAGCCAAGATTGAGCTTGTTAATCGAATAAGTTCTCACCACGAGCTTGGATCAAATATTAGGGTTTTTGAAAGAGTATGTACATTTTAAATAAAGATACTTGAGTCATGTTTAAGACGTCCAATCTTTAAGGATATTTAATGGACATCTAAATTGATACTTAGTATTGATAGAGATGAATAACGTTACTCTACATTTAAACATATGAATCTTGAAATTTATTCAAGCTTCCTTTTTTGTTTTTCAAATTGTAACCTTATAATACAAACAATGCACTTCCAATAATTGTTGAGGTGGAAACCACGTCCATCTTTTTAAGAGATTGAATTAGTTGGAGTAACTATAATTGGGATCAAACTAAAGTATAAGTACCTAATTGAATAAAATTGAAATATAGTTACCTAATTGACATTTGGTTGAAAGTACAATCACTGTTGATGAAATTATCCTCAAACAATTAATTGAGTTTCAATAGAAATAATAATAATTTATCATTTTTGAAGCATATTACCGAGTCCCGACATGCTCTGTCGTCTGATCTTGTCAAAAGGTTTAATTGCCTAATTTGCGTGTACCAAACGCCGTCGTATCCTCTCTCGATCACACAGTCTTCAAATATTAGTATCCAGTCGCCTCGTTTAGCCACGCAAAAAATATAAAAATTTTGCATTGACGAAAGAAAAAGATAAAAATTACAAAGAAAAATGGAGAGTAATACTAACAGCATTACGTGCTCCGGCGATCGGCCGACGGTGATGGTGACCAACGATGACGGAATTGATGCTCCCGGCTTGCGTGCTCTCGTAAGCGTCCTCGTCTCTTCGAATCGCTTCAACGTCCTCGTCTGCGCTCCTGACTCGTATGTATATACACGCAGATATTGATGCCTATATTCTTTCGTTTATATGAATACCTACTGCATATATTCGTGCTTAAGGAGGGATTATATTTTATGCAAGTCAACTCTAGTTCTAGTTCTAGTTCTAGTTCTTTGAGTGGTGATATGGTCCATTAAAGTATTTGTAAGTTTGTTACGTGACGTGATTGTAGCTGTTTTAGTTCTTTTTCACTCTCTCTAGTATTGATTTTATTTTATCTTATCTTTTTATTATTATAATTTTTTCTGGTGATCATTATTGTGTTGAGTTGCAAATCAGCTTATAAAAGAAAAAGTAAAATCATCACACTCACTTTTGCCTGGACATGCTTTCTGTATGTGTAGCGCATGCATTTGTATATAATTTAGCTTGTTTAGTAGTTTTATGTTCAGTCATGTGAATCTGACTTTACATTCGAACTTTCATATTCGAAAGTGTGTTAGCTTGTTTTTTCTCCACTCTTTATTATTATTGTTTTTTTTTTTGTTTGTTTGGTGAATTGTTATTTAGCCACCGTTTGTTTCCAAATATGACCGTTATTCATCACATCAAATCACTAAATTTGAATTTTTTTATCTCTTTTGTGAGTGAGGCCCGTAACGAATATATTTTTCATTCTTCAAAAAATGGGAAACAAACGGGTTTGGAGAATGTGTCATTAAAAACTGGGAAAACGTTTTGAATTTACGTGTAAAGTTATTTTGTTGGAAGAATGTGTGGTTAAAAATGAGTTTTTGAAGAATGTGGCTCGAACTCGGGCTTTATCTGTCTAATTACTAGTTAAAAAAAAAAAAATAGAGGCAAAAGACTTGAATTTTTGGAGAAATTCGAGGTTACAATTTCCTTCTTTTTTCATCTAGCTTTATTTCATTGGCATTTAACATTCAGTATTGCTTTTCGTCTGTGATCCTATCAGATGCTCTATTCCTGTCAATCTAGTATAATGACCATCTGAAATTTATTTCCAATTATGAAAATACCTTCGAGGTGATGCCTCAATGTTATTTCTTACATGTGCTGTTTCTTTTTCAGCGAAAAATCTGCGGTTAGCCATGGTGCCACTTTGAGAACTGTTTCTGCTAAGCCAGTGGAAATCAGTGGAGCAACTGCTTTTGCAGTTTCTGGTCAGTTGCAATTGTCAGTAATTTTTTGTCATGTATATTTCCTGTGTCTTGTGTTTTGAACACTCAAAAAGAATGGAATTTTTGACGTATAAAAGAAGGAAGAAACTTTTGAAATTAGGAAGTTGAAGAAATATAAGCAATATAGTCGATGATTGTAATAATTGATGTTAGAAAAATTGCATTAGGCTGTTAATAGGGATGAGAATATAAATCTTCTTCACTGTGGCTGATCTCTAAGTAATGACAAATCATGGGAGCATAGAGCAGATGTGTATATATTTCTCTCTTTTTTCCTGAATGTTGTTATCTTTCTGAGAATGTTCCAAGATCTATTTTTCATTTCAAATTAAAAACTTCTTATCCTTTTCAACTTTGTGAAATCATGAACTTGCAAAAGTTATGACTGTCCGTAATAGAATGTGCTGAGATACATGCCAACCTTCAAGTAGCATATATATGGGTCCTTGTTCCTTGTCTTGCTAAGCAAACCATCTAGCATTTCATTGGTTTTCAGTATGTGCTTGGTGAAGCTTAATATTCACTACCACTTATGTGAAGACATATATCTTCATGCTGCATTTCGGGATATTTCCCATGAAAAATTAACATTCTGCATGCATACATAATGATTCAAAACCTCAATTTAATTTTTAATTTATCCTCATTATTTGTTTATGATGTGAAGGGGATACCAAATTTACTTGTTGATCTTGCAGGTGCTAAATTCTGCAACTTCTTGGCATTTAACATATTATTTTCTGATTCTCTCATGCTATAGATATAAACTACCAAATTCTTTCATGTTCAGAATTACATTCTATACTCGATGTAGCTTAACATTCACAAACACTTATGTGACGACCACGTGTTGCATTTTTACGATTACTTCTCATCCAAATATGAAGAGTTGTCATTGACCTTTTTTTTCCTGTAAACATGTTGGTTTCGAAATTTATTTCAAATCAATTTTCTATTTAATCTCATTTTTTAAATACAACTTGAATCCATATGCAGATGCCAAATTTTGCATCTCCTCGGCATTTAACACTTGCTTTGATTCTATAATACTGAAGAATCAGAGCTCAATAAGCTCCAATGAGCGATTCAATCCGATTAGGTCTCATTAATAAGCTCCAATGAGCGATTCAATCCGATTAGGTCTCATTAATAAGCTCCAATGAGCGATTCAATCCGATTAGGTCTCATTAATAAGCTCCAATGAGCGATTCAATCCGATTAGGTCTCATTAATAAGCTCCAATGAGCGATTCAATCCGATTAGGTCTCATTAATAAGCTCCAATGAGCGATTCAATCCGATTATAAGTCTCAATTAATGAGCAACAGATTGCAAGATTGGTCCGTTCAAACGAGCCACCATCTCGCGGGGGCGTGTTAAGGGATAAAAATCACACATCAGTTAAATACCAAAATATTGACCAACTTAAAATATTGGGGTACTCCTTTTAACATGGTTGACCTTATTAAAAAGGACCCCAAGCCTTAACACCAGGTTCAACCTGAAAGCCAAGCACAAGAAAATCTAACAGTAGCAGAATTAAATGAATGTATATTAATCTATGCACTGTTATAGATGATAATTTCATTTAAGCTAAACTGTTAATTATTTACTATAAGCTTAGATAGCAAGACCTAGTTATTCCAGGTCATTATTGATGGAAATGGAGAAGGGAAATAGCTCCAGATACCACAGACTAGTCAGCATTTTAATACTCCCATCGTTCTTGGTACCAATCCACTGAATAGTCCTGTCCATGTATGTATATATATGAAATAGTGGTCCTATTGGAATCAAAGCATGCTTTTTCACATATTTGAAGCATAATCTTAACCTTATAATACTTCAGATTTGGCTATTGGATGCAAATTATCAATCCTCTTGATAATATTTCTAAGTCTAGTTATAAGGCGTGTGCACTAAACCTTATATTCAGTCAATATGCATTCAAGCTTCTGCTTATTGCCTAAAAAGCAATTCTATTAAACAAGAAAAAATGAGAAAGAGAGCAGAACTAGAACCATGAAGATATCCAATAAATATTCCCTCTTAATTTTTGTCTTAACTTTTTTTATGTCCATCCAGAAAATCTCCAATCAAACAGATACTATAACTACTACACAGATCCTTAGGGATGGCAAGACCATAGTTTCATCGGGTGGCATCTTTGAGTTGGGATTTTTCAGCCCTGGAAATTCCAAGAATAGATACGTGGGCATGTGGTACAAGAAAATAAAAGTTAAGACGGTAGTATGGGTTGCCAACAGAGAAATTCCAATCTCAAATACATCAGGAATAGTCTTAAAGGTTATCGTGCCAGGACTTCTGGTTCTTCTAAACGAATCCAACGGTGGCATCATATGGTCATCTAATACATCCCGACATGTGAAAACTCCAGTTGCAATATTGCTTGACTCAGGAAACTTAGTTTTGAAAGATGCAAATGATGATGGCGAAGGGAATTTCCTCTGGGAGAGCTTTAATAATCCGACTGATACATTGTTACCAGGAATGAAGCTTGGTTGGAACTTTATAATTGGTATGGAGGTCTATCTATCACCGTGGAATAACAATGATGATCCATCTTCCGGAGATTTTACATATCACTTAGATACTAGTGGTTATCCACAACTTGTTATGAAAAGAGGTTCAGATGTGGTGTTTAAAACTGGACCTTGGAATGGACTACGCTATAGTGGGACGCCAAACTTGAGGAAAAATTCTATTTACAAATTTGGAGTAGTTATAAACAAAAACGAGGCATACTATGCTTACGAATACGTATGAGTTAATGAGTTGGGCTCAGGCTTAGGTCGTTACATAGGCACTCGAAAAAGGAGACAGGAGCTATATGAGTTCTCCGTGTTCTGATGCACAAACTCTAAAACTTTGTGCAATATGCCCATTAACCAGATACTTTCAAAGTATGATTCGCTTTTAGAATCTAAGGTAGTAAGGCGTGTGCCAGCATTCGTCATTGTAAATTTTAATTAAAGGGTGATATGAGAAGCCATTTCGGTCTTGTCCTGTTGGTTTTGATTAGTTCACATTTTAGGCTTTGAATTATGCATCTCTCTCACGCACGCACACACACAATGCTCATAGCGTTTCTTCCGCAGAGAGTAAGGGGCTCAAAATGGTACCTACCTTGGTTATTTATTTTTACTTGGGTGTGATGGCGGTACCTGTGGTGGGGATTCACACAATACCATGGTTATTTAACAATTAATGTTGGTAACTATTAAGAGCACCGATGCTTAAATCTGTTTTGATGAGTTCCACTTAAGGTGGTAATTCGCTGCTCAATTGTGGTACTTTCCAACAAAAAATTATTTCATAGAATTACGTGATATAGAATACTTACAACCCTGTGGTGATCTTGGTAAGCATGTGCATCGCTCGGTGAACGAATTAGAATATATGGATTTGTTTATTTCAGCGGAGTTTGAAGGTGGTGTAGAGACTGATACATGTGTTGGTGGTGGATTTGATTTTTTTGTTATTTGTTTTGATGGTTGATAAAGGTCTAATTCTCCCGTAGCCTTTGATCAGTGATTACTTACCTGCTTAGACTCAAAACCTATATTTGATCAGATGTTAAACTACTCGCAGAAAAGTAGATTATAAGGAATTTGACGGCCGCTTGGGGAAATTAATTCACAATACCTCCTATTTTTACCAATGTCTGCAGGATTAATGCATGTTTCTTGGAGTGAAATAAAGATGCTGGACCTTGCTGGTACTTGTTATTACCATTTTTGTCGTCATCAGTGTCAAAAGGACATATGCAGAAATTAGGATGTTAAGATGTGCTGTTATGGTTGCTAATGATCTAATTGCTTGCGATCTTCTAGGAGATCTAGAAATGAATTGAATGCATATAGCCAATACCAAATTGTTTGTGTGAATTCAAATATTCCATCGACTGAACTATTTTTCAACTTGAATGCAGGTGATTTTCCCAAGTTTTGGTGAGCGGTATCTTTCCTCTGTGCTTTTTGAATCCGTGAGGCGAGAGGCAGAGAACATGACATTCGAGTAAACACTTTGCTGGCTTTCGATCCCCTCCCGTGTTTTTGAGCAAGACCATACATGTCAAACCCTATTTCAGTTTTCTTCAAATATTTCAGATGACATTGTTGAAAATAATTTACTTCTGTTATTACTTGGTTCAATAAAAATGTGTCTTAATTTTTTTCATTGTCTTCTCTCTTTAATTTTTTTCATTTTCATATTGGATGTGTTTGTGGCCGATCGATACTGCTCATCATCATCTAGCTATTGCATTTATTTTTCTTGGATTTCAAGTTAGTAACTTATATTTTTTCCTTTCTTTTCTTCGTTTCGAATCGAAAATAAAAGAATTGAGTAAATCAAAAATTCAAAGGAGGCTCATGACTAGAGGGAAAGATGCGCGAGTAACGGTGATCTTCGAACCTGAACTCTATTTACATAGGATTCATTATTTCTATCGATTTACGCTTACGGTGCATGCATCGGTATACAAATTAGTGACATACAAATAATAAATATATAGGCTTAGTTTAGGCATTATAAATAAACATACTAGTAATAACACTTCTACTTATGGGGTTCTAGTAAGGTAAAGTTATTAATAACCTTTATTATAAATAATTAATGTTAAACTCTCCAATCTTTCACATATCTCAGTGCTACATTGTTCAATGAATAAAAATGTATTGTAACTTTATTGAATAACGTAATAGTCTAACTATCGATAAATAAAAATAAACTTCAACTTGATTGAATAATTTGACAATAATTATTGCACAAAGTGTTCAATTGAATTGAAGAACACACAATTTTCAATTGAATTGAGAAGAATTGTTAAGTGATTTGACATTTTGCTATTTGACTAAAAGTGATATTGCAATTTTAACATTTATATTGGCTCACACGGGGCATGGATTTGTACATTTAAATAAGTTGAGGATCTATAACCTCACTTTTGAAGATTGATCGCTTATAATTATATGACGTGAAAGGTTAGGGGGTTCCATCTCTAATTTCCTTGGGAATATTTGTGTGTATAACCAGACAAACGAGCAAAACAGGACCAAGTATAGTTTATATATTTGATTTCTATTTTATGTGGGCAGTTAGCACTTGGCAGCACATAAGTGGGCGTCCGAAATTAGTACTAACCCGTGGATCGTGGTACATTTTTGACTCTTTAGAGCACAATAATGTTAAATTGGTGTTAGAGTATCAGTTCGGTGGCCACACTTGATAAGTTTAATTAAATGAATTATATCACATTAGTATGATAAATTTCTTTTTCCTTTCTTCTCTTCTATTTTTATGTACTAGATATTCTTCACTTAATTTTTTATAATTTACCTTCATTTGACGATGTGGTCATTTAATTTTTTGTAATTTACCTCCACTCTTTCTCTATATCATCTTTCACAAACATGTGGTGTGCAACTAGTACAATCCATGTCCCGTTAAGGATGCTCCTCTCTTCATTCCCATTTTGATGGTCGCATGTATAGCAATTCATATTTTCGTTTATCTATTGTAAAAGAACACTTTTGTCTATTCAACTTGAAATTGTCTTACACAAAATTACTTATTGTAACAGAACAATTTTGTCAATCGTTATCTAACTTAAAAAATGTTCGAAATTTGTCTCACTATTTGATATTTTCCTTCATACAATATTCATATCATTGTCTTTAGAAACAACTAGTTACCTCGGTGGTTAACTAACTCTAATTACAAAATCAACACAAAAGAATTTTTTTGCCCCCAAAGTGTTCATTATCCACAAATACACTATGTTTTGTTTCATTTCTTATTAATTGTGTATGTATGTCATAAAAAATAAATGGATATAGCCTAAATTTTTTAGAAGTGCTTAGTTATTTGATAATTTTGGAATCAAATTCTATATAGGTAGCCTATCAAAGATTATTATATTTGTACCTTACAATTTGTAATAATGAAATAGCCAAGATTGAGCTTGTTAATCGAATAAGTTCTCACCACGAGCTTGGATCAAATATTAGGGTTTTTAAAAGAGTATGTACATTTTAAATAAAGATACTTGAGTCATGTTTAAGACGTCCAATCTTTAAGGATATATAATGGACATCTAAATTGATACTTAGTATTGATAGAAATAAATAACGTTACTCTATATTTAAGCATATGAATCTTGAAATTTATTCAAGCTCCCTTTTTTGTTTTTCAAATTGTAACCTTATAATACAAACAATGCACTTCCAATAATTGTTGAGGTGGAAACCACGTCCATCTTTTTAAGAGATTGAATTAGTTGGAGTAACTATAATTGGGATCAAACTAAAGTATAAGTACCTAATTGAATAAAATTGAAATATAGTTACCTAATTGACATTTGGTTGAAAGTACAATCACTGTTGATGAAATTATCCTCAAACAATTAATTGAGTTTCAATAGAAATAATAATAATTTATCATTTTTGAAGCATATTACCGAGTCCCGACATGCTCTGTCGTCTGATCTTGTCAAAAGGTTTAATTGCCTAATTTGCGTGTACCAAACGCCGTCGTATCCTCTCTCGATCACACAGTCTTCAAATATTAGTATCCAGTCGCCTCGTTTAAAGTTACCTAATTGACATTTGGTTGAAAGTACAATCACTGTGATGAAATTATCCTCAAACAATTAATTGAGTTTCAATAGAAATAATAATAATTTATCATTTTTGAAGCATATTACCGAGTCCCGACATGCTCTGTCGTCTGATCTTGTCAAAAGGTTTAAGTGCCTAATTTGCGTGTACCAAACGCCGTCGTATCCTCTCTCGATCACACAGTCTTCAAATATTAGTATCCAGTCGCCTCGTTTAGCCACGCAAAAAATATAAAAATTTTGCATTGACGAAAGAAAAAGATAAAAATTACAAAGAAAAATGGAGAGTAATACTAACAGCATTACGTGCTCCGGCGATCGGCCGACGGTGATGGTGACCAACGATGACGGAATTGATGCTCCCGGCTTGCGTGCTCTCGTAAGCGTCCTCGTCTCTTCGAATCGCTTCAACGTCCTCGTCTGCGCTCCTGACTCGTATGTATATACACGCAGATATTGATGCCTATATTCTTTCGTTTATATGAATACCTACTGCATATATTCGTGCTTAAGGAGGGATTATATTTTATGCAAGTCAACTCTAGTTCTAGTTCTAGTTCTTTGAGTGGTGATATGGTCCATTAAAGTATTTGTAAGTTTGTTACGTGACGTGATTGTAGCTGTTTTAGTTCTTTTTCACTCTCTCTAGTATTGATTTTATTTTATCTTATCTTTTTATTATTATAATTTTTTCTGGTGATCATTATTGTGTTGAGTTGCAAATCAGCTTATAAAAGAAAAAGTAAAATCATCACACTCACTTTTGCCTGGACATGCTTTCTGTATGTGTAGCGCATGCATTTGTATATAATTTAGCTTGTTTAGTAGTTTTATGTTCAGTCATGTGAATCTGACTTTACATTCGAACTTTCATATTCGAAAGTGTGTTAGCTTGTTTTTTCTCCACTCTTTATTATTATTGTTTTTTTTTTTGTTTGTTTGGTGAATTGTTATTTAGCCACCGTTTGTTTCCAAATATGACCGTTATTCATCACATCAAATCACTAAATTTGAATTTTTTTATCTCTTTTGTGAGTGAGGCCCGTAACGAATATATTTTTCATTCTTCAAAAAATGGGAAACAAACGGGTTTGGAGAATGTGTCATTAAAAACTGGGAAAACGTTTTGAATTTACGTGTAAAGTTATTTTGTTGGAAGAATGTGTGGTTAAAAATGAGTTTTTGAAGAATGTGGCTCGAACTCGGGCTTTATCTGTCTAATTACTAGTTAAAAAAAAAAAAATAGAGGCAAAAGACTTGAATTTTTGGAGAAATTCGAGGTTACAATTTCCTTCTTTTTTCATCTAGCTTTATTTCATTGGCATTTAACATTCAGTATTGCTTTTCGTCTGTGATCCTATCAGATGCTCTATTCCTGTCAATCTAGTATAATGACTATCTGAAATTTATTTCCAATTATGAAAATACCTTCGAGGTGATGCCTCAATGTTATTTCTTACATGTGCTGTTTCTTTTTCAGCGAAAAATCTGCGGTTAGCCATGGTGCCACTTTGAGAACTGTTTCTGCTAAGCCAGTGGAAATCAGTGGAGCAACTGCTTTTGCAGTTTCTGGTCAGTTGCAATTGTCAGTAATTTTTTGTCATGTATACTTCCTGTGTCTTGTGTTTTGAACACTCAAAAAGAATGGAATTTTTGACGTATAAAAGAAGGAAGAAACTTTTGAAATTAGGAAGTTGAAGAAATATAAGCAATATAGTCGATGATTGTAATAATTGATGTTAGAAAAATTGCATTAGGCTATTAATGGGGATGAGAATATAAATCTTCTTCACCGTGGCTGATCTCTAAGTAATGACAAATCATGGGAGCATAGAGCAGATGTGTATATATTTCTCTAATAATACTGAAGAATATATATATATATATATAAATATATATATATACACATACATACATACATACATACATACATACATACATATACATGTTGAGAATACAAACTGTACTTGGTGCAGCTAAACTAAAAGCACTTATTCAACTAGAGAAGAGATGAGATTAAATAATTTGCTGTAAACTTGATGGATCAAATCTCACTTAATTTTCTATTTAGCCTCTTTTTTCGCATTACAACGTGAAGGGGAGGGCGTATACATCATTCAGATGCCAAATATTGCATCTAGTTGGCATTCAGCATATCATTATTTTATTTTATTTTATTATTTTATTTATTATTATTATTATTTTTTTTTTTGTAATTCTATCATGCTGTAGATAAAAAAATAACACAATATTTCATGTTTATAATACAAACAATAATATTCCGAACTTGTTACAGCTTAATATTTCACAAGCACCTATCTCATGTTACAACTTCCTAGATGATGAATGGAAATAGTGATCAACAAACTTGTAGTCTGAAGAATGCCGAAATTGGAATAATGAATTTGGAAAATCTCCAAAGTTCTCCAAAACTTGACTCAACAAAAACAGGGCCAACAAGAAACCGAAGAAAAGGTTTTCATTCTAGATCCCATAGCGCAATAAAATTACCTTCCTACCCTCAAAACGTTAAAACAATCAAATGATAGAACAAAACAATTGAAATTAAATAAAAGAAGCTAGCCGCGCGTATGTCTGCCCCCGCTCGTGCATAAAGATTTGCATGTTCATTATCAACCATATCCACCTTGGTTCCTATTTATTTCACTCTGTGAAGCTTTGCTTATCCATATTACATTAGGGAAATAATATGATACAGCTTCCAACGTAGATATTGATAATATGATCCAATTTTATATATTTGATGATAGACACAAATGTTCTGTAACAAGTTATTCTCTTTTCAGCAGGGAGATATGCACAACTTATTTTCTACCACTCAATTTTTGCACTACTTGTATTTTTGCAGGAACTCCTGCTGACTGTACTTCTTTGGGAATTTCCAAAGCTCTCTTCCTTTCAGTACCTGATCTGGTAATTATTTCTGCGTCAGCTGTAATAGTTTGATGGTTCTATTTGTTAAATTTCAACTTTTTGCTCTTTCGTTTCTTTAAAACTTAAGCAATATGCCTCCTTCTTGATTGCACATGAGATATATATCTTCGTCCTCATAAAGTGCCTGAATATAGATGTACATTGAAGGGTAATGTTTGGGCAAATAATTGATCTATGTTATCCAGCTTTCCTTTGAAGGACCATATCTTGGCTACTGTTCTCTGTCCTATAATCTATGCGTTGTGCTCTATTTCGAGGGAAAGAGTTGCTTGCAAACTCTCATGTTCAGATATCTGTTTTGCAGGTAATCAGTGGCATTAATATGGGCAGCAACTGTGGTTATCACATGTTAGTAGCATTATCTATCTTGGGCCTCTGTATCTTTGTAGATGAGATGACTTCTTATCTAGTGTTTGCTCCAAAATTCTCTCTCATGTGAAGCACGGGCACTCCCAAACGTTGGCATGTCTGCGTTCATAACGGACACTATGCAGACACCTATACTCCTCATATGCTCTTTATGTGAAAAGTCATGTGTTGTGTTATGTTATGTCGTGTCTTGTCCTGTCCTGTGTCAGTGCTTCATAAATTGTCTCTCCGTGGGTGTGCTTGTCAAAGTGATGTAATGTGATTTTTCATGATATTTACATCAATATATTTGTACTCATACTACTTGGTTTTATTCATATACACCCTCTGGGATGTGGATGTGTCAAATCCTTGAACAAGAGATTTAGCCCCTATTTGACCCCCATTTTCTAAAATTGATTTTGCCTCAAAATCATTTTCAACACGTAATTTTGCTCGTGGACCCATGACTTTTCCCAACTTTTAACCACAAATTTTCGACAAAACAAACAAAAATAATAATAATAATAAAAAATCAGTTTTAAAAAAATCTAGTCTCTAAAAATTTCTACCAAACAGCCTTAACTACTAAACGCAACTTTTATGGTTGCAATATGAAAATTCTCGATATCTGGTATAGCTTTGGCATCTACTTAAGTTACCTTAAACCAGAAATTGATTTATCAGCAGAGTAGTTTTCATATGTTGAGCAGGGTCATTGATCTATGGCGTTGATTAAATATATTGTGGTAAATACAGTGTTTATTCAGGGACAGTTGCTGGGGCTCGGGAAGCATTTTTACATGGTTTACCTTCCGTCTCTTTATCATACGACTGGTATGTATACATTATTTGTCTTAGCCATTGATGTCGATTAAAATTTTGTTTATACCCACTTTTCTAATATTAAATGAAGGATCATGTTACAAAAAGTTTTACTGGGTGTGGACCACACAATCTGCATTTTTGAATTCACGTGGGGTCCGCATTTTTTGTGAGTATGTATATTAATCCTTAAAGAGGATATAGCCATAAGTCAATTGACTTAAATTTCAAGAATAAATCAATTCAATTTGAGTTGCCAAGAATCCATGAAGTTTCTTCGGGTAGAAATGTCTGGTATAAATAAACCAGGGCGTACATACAATCCCTCTGTTTTTTACTGCACCCGTAGAACCTCCAAATAGATATAATCTTGCAACGCTGTATTCTTAATTCACTTAAAGGTTCAAATATAGCTTTTAAAAATACGTTGAGAATATAATGAATAACGAATTGCTCTATCAGGTAGCCTACTGCAGTGAAGGAGCTACAGGAAATAGTCAGGTTCCTATTACAAAGGCATCATCAGCCACTGGCTTATCATTAATAAAAAGAAAAATAGAAAACAATTAAAGCTCTTGAATTGAAGCTAAGAAATTTGCTAGTCTAGAAGTCATGATATCTGCATTCAGAGGGTGAATTGGAACATTTCTGATGCCATTGGTTGGCGTGCCATGTAGGCCACCAAATTTCACTTCTGCTCTATGTTCTTATATGACTGATAAGTGAAATGATGATAACTTAATTTTAAATATTTTTGGCACCTGTGACTAAGACAAGATAAACGATGTTTATTGCATCTGTTGTAAAGATGGATTCCGTGTGGTTAACTAATTATTGTACAAAAATCAATTGTTATTGTACCCATCCGATATTTCTTTCAATGACGGGGATTGTTAGAGAAGCTGAATGTAATGGCTTGTTTGAATTTCTGACTTCCAGGGCAGGAGGTAGGAGTAATGTTGATGATTTTACACTGGCTGCAGAGGCTTGCTTACCCATTATTATTTCCATTTTGTCTGAAATTAAGAGGAACACTTATCCTCAACACTGTTTTCTAAATATAGACGTGCCAACAGATGTCCGCAGTCATAAGGTAATTTGATGGCTTGCTTTGGCAACACTGTTTCGTGCTACCTCCAAGGATTAAGATAAGGTGTTACAAACATGGAGTATCCTATAATGTGTCTGCATTTAGGTGGTTCAACTGCTTCATTCTCACCATTAACGTGAAATAGTGGAAATTTATGCATTTCTTCTTGTATATTTGCCTCTTTTGCATGTCTCTTAACCCTTTGGATTTTTCACCATTATGGCTTTTCTGATTTAGTGATACAGTTATTTTCATTGCAACAAGATCACTCTTTGCCTTCCTCTATCCCTATTTCTTCTCACTTCACTTCCCTTTCCTTACTTTAATTTGAATGTTGTCAAGTGTCTATTTTGCTTGAGAGTAACCAATTTTTATTTATTTATTTATTTTTTTCATTGCATGAATGTAAAGAGGAGGAAGTTGAATGTTGTTTTTGGTACTCCGACAGGGTTATAGAATGACTAGTCAGGGCAAGAGTATGGTGAAAACGGGATGGAGGCAAGTTGGATCTGATGCCCAAGGAGCAAGAATGTTACCAACTATGACCATGGAATCAAATTCATCATCATCTAATGAATCAGATGCTCTAAGTACACCAAATAACCACCTTCTATTCAATAGAAAAGTATGATTTCTTTCTTTTCTTCCTCCTTGCACATTTTACTGGGACATCCATTTTTTCCATTACAACTATATTCTTCATGGAACTGTAGTTTTTCTAATTCCTTGCGTTGTTGATGCTCATTCATAAGTATGCATTGTAATATTCCATGACCAGCTAAGATAAGGATATGGATGGTAAAATATGTTAATATATCTGTTTATTTCTGAGTATTGGACTAATGTTAACCTATTTCTAATGATAGTATTGAGGGCAATCAAGCTAGGGG
>NC_036247.1:5165497-5213437 GCF_002742605.1 Olea europaea var. sylvestris
CATATGAATCTTGAAATTTATTCAAGCTCCCTTTTTTGTTTTTCAAATTGTAACCTTATAATACAAACAATGCACTTCCAATAATTGTTGAGGTGGAAACCACGTCCATCTTTTTAAGAGATTGAATTAGTTGGAGTAACTATAATTGGGATCAAACTAAAGTATAAGTACCTAATTGAATAAAATTGAAATATAGTTACCTAATTGACATTTGGTTGAAAGTACAATCACTGTTGATGAAATTATCCTCAAACAATTAATTGAGTTTCAATAGAAATAATAATAATTTATCATTTTTGAAGCATATTACCGAGTCCCGACATGCTCTGTCGTCTGATCTTGTCAAAAGGTTTAATTGCCTAATTTGCGTGTACCAAACGCCGTCGTATCCTCTCTCGATCACACAGTCTTCAAATATTAGTATCCAGTCGCCTCGTTTAGCCACGCAAAAAATATAAAAATTTTGCATTGACGAAAGAAAAAGATAAAAATTACAAAGAAAAATGGAGAGTAATACTAACAGCATTACGTGCTCCGGCGATCGGCCGACGGTGATGGTGACCAACGATGACGGAATTGATGCTCCCGGCTTGCGTGCTCTCGTAAGCGTCCTCGTCTCTTCGAATCGCTTCAACGTCCTCGTCTGCGCTCCTGACTCGTATGTATATACACGCAGATATTGATGCCTATATTCTTTCGTTTATATGAATACCTACTGCATATATTCGTGCTTAAGGAGGGATTATATTTTATGCAAGTCAACTCTAGTTCTAGTTCTAGTTCTTTGAGTGGTGATATGGTCCATTAAAGTATTTGTAAGTTTGTTACGTGACGTGATTGTAGCTGTTTTAGTTCTTTTTCACTCTCTCTAGTATTGATTTTATTTTATCTTATCTTTTTATTATTATAATTTTTTCTGGTGATCATTATTGTGTTGAGTTGCAAATCAGCTTATAAAAGAAAAAGTAAAATCATCACACTCACTTTTGCCTGGACATGCTTTCTGTATGTGTAGCGCATGCATTTGTATATAATTTAGCTTGTTTAGTAGTTTTATGTTCAGTCATGTGAATCTGACTTTACATTCGAACTTTCATATTCGAAAGTGTGTTAGCTTGTTTTTTCTCCACTCTTTATTATTATTGTTTTTTTTTTTGTTTGTTTGGTGAATTGTTATTTAGCCACCGTTTGTTTCCAAATATGACCGTTATTCATCACATCAAATCACTAAATTTGAATTTTTTTATCTCTTTTGTGAGTGAGGCCCGTAACGAATATATTTTTCATTCTTCAAAAAATGGGAAACAAACGGGTTTGGAGAATGTGTCATTAAAAACTGGGAAAACGTTTTGAATTTACGTGTAAAGTTATTTTGTTGGAAGAATGTGTGGTTAAAAATGAGTTTTTGAAGAATGTGGCTCGAACTCGGGCTTTATCTGTCTAATTACTAGTTAAAAAAAAAAAAATAGAGGCAAAAGACTTGAATTTTTGGAGAAATTCGAGGTTACAATTTCCTTCTTTTTTCATCTAGCTTTATTTCATTGGCATTTAACATTCAGTATTGCTTTTCGTCTGTGATCCTATCAGATGCTCTATTCCTGTCAATCTAGTATAATGACCATCTGAAATTTATTTCCAATTATGAAAATACCTTCGAGGTGATGCCTCAATGTTATTTCTTACATGTGCTGTTTCTTTTTCAGCGAAAAATCTGCGGTTAGCCATGGTGCCACTTTGAGAACTGTTTCTGCTAAGCCAGTGGAAATCAGTGGAGCAACTGCTTTTGCAGTTTCTGGTCAGTTGCAATTGTCAGTAATTTTTTGTCATGTATATTTCCTGTGTCTTGTGTTTTGAACACTCAAAAAGAATGGAATTTTTGACGTATAAAAGAAGGAAGAAACTTTTGAAATTAGGAAATTGAAGAAATATAAGCAATATAGTTGATGATTGTAATAATTGATGTTAGAAAAATTGCATTAGGCTGTTAATAGGGATGAGAATATAAATCTTCTTCACTGTGGCTGATCTCTAAGTAATGACAAATCATGGGAGCATAGAGCAGATGTGTATATATTTCTCTCTTTTTTCCTGAATGTTGTTATCTTTCTGAGAATGTTCCAAGATCTATTTTTCATTTCAAATTAAAAACTTCTTATCCTTTTCAACTTTGTGAAATCATGAACTTGCAAAAGTTATGACTGTCCGTAATAGAATGTGCTGAGATACATGCCAACCTTCAAGTAGCATATATATGGGTCCTTGTTCCTTGTCTTGCTAAGCAAACCATCTAGCATTTCATTGGTTTTCAGTATGTGCTTGGTGAAGCTTAATATTCACTACCACTTATGTGAAGACATATATCTTCATGCTGCATTTCGGGATATTTCCCATGAAAAATTAACATTCTGCATGCATACATAATGATTCAAAACCTCAATTTAATTTTTAATTTATCCTCATTATTTGTTTATGATGTGAAGGGGATACCAAATTTACTTGTTGATCTTGCAGGTGCTAAATTCTGCAACTTCTTGGCATTTAACATATTATTTTCTGATTCTCTCATGCTATAGATATAAACTACCAAATTCTTTCATGTTCAGAATTACATTCTATACTCGATGTAGCTTAACATTCACAAACACTTATGTGACGACCACGTGTTGCATTTTTACGATTACTTCTCATCCAAATATGAAGAGTTGTCATTGACCTTTTTTTTCCTGTAAACATGTTGGTTTCGAAATTTATTTCAAATCAATTTTCTATTTAATCTCATTTTTTAAATACAACTTGAATCCATATGCAGATGCCAAATTTTGCATCTCCTCGGCATTTAACACTTGCTTTGATTCTATAATACTGAAGAATCAGAGCTCAATAAGCTCCAATGAGCGATTCAATCCGATTAGGTCTCATTAATAAGCTCCAATGAGCGATTCAATCCGATTAAGTCTCAATTAATGAGCATGCGGATTTCAAAATTGATATGCTCAAATGAGTCACCGTCTTGCGGGGATGTGTTAAGGGAATATAATTCTACATCGGTTAAATACCGAAATATAAACCAATTTATAAGATCTTGGACCACTCCACTTAACGAGGTTGACCTTATTAACATGTATCCCAAATCTTATATATGCATTCTTTCATGTTGAGAATACAAACTGTACTTGGTGCAGCTAAACTAAAAGCACTCATGAGAGAAAACATATTGTGCTGAATTTTATGGTTACTTCTTTTTCAACTAGAGAAGAGATGAGATTAAATAATTTGCTGTAAACTTGATGGATCAAATCTCACTTAATTTTCTATTTATCCTCTTTTTTAGCATTACAACGTGAAGGGGAGGGCGTATACATCATTCAGATGCCAAATATTGCATCTACTTGGCATTCAGCATATTCATTTTTATTTTTTTTTGTAATTCTGTCATGCTGTAGATAAAAAAATAACACAATATTTCATGTTTATAATACAAACAATTATATTCCGAACTTGTTACAGCTTAATATTTCATAAGCACCTATCTCATGTTACAACTTCCTAGATGATGAATGGAAATAGTGATCAACAAACTTGTAGTCTGAAGAATGCCGAAATTGGAATAATGAATTTGGAAAATCTCCAAAGTTCTCCAAAACTTGACTCAACAGAAACAGGGCCAACAAGAAACCGAAGAAAAGGTTTTTATTCTAGATCCTATAGCGCAATAAAATGACCTTCCTACCCTCAAAACGTTAAAACAACCAAATAATAGAACAAAACAACTGAAAATAAATAAAAGAAGCTAGCCGCTCATATGTCTGCCCCCGCTCTCCTTAGGGTGCATAAAGATTTGCATGTACATTATCAACCATATCCACCTTGGTTCCAATTTATTTCACTCTGTGAAGCTTTGCTTATCCATATTACATTAGGGAAATAATATGATTCAGCTTCCAACATAGATATTGATAATATGATCCAATTTTATATATTTGATGATAGACACAAATGTTCAGTAACAAGTTATTCTCTTTTCAGCAGGGAGATATGCACAACTTATTTTCTACCACTCAATTTTTGCACTAGTTGTATTTTTGCAGGAACTCCTGCTGACTGTACTTCTTTGGGAATTTCCAAAGCTCTCTTCCTTTCAGTACCTGATCTGGTAATTATTTCTGCATCAGCTGTAATAGTTTGATGGTTCTATTTGTTAAATTTCAAATTTTTGCTCTTTCGTTTCTTTAAAACTTAAGCAATATGCCTCCTTCTTGATTGCACACGAGATATATATCTTCGTCCTCATAAAGTGCCTGAATATAGATGTACATTGAAGGGTAATGTTTGGGCAAATAATTGATCTATGTTTTCCAGCTTTCCTTTGAAGGACCATATCTTGGCTACTGTTCTCTGTCCTATAATCTATGCGTTGTGCTCTATTTCGAGGGAAAGAGTTGCTTGCAAACTCTCATGTTCAGATATCTGTTTTGCAGGTAATCAGTGGCATTAATATGGGCAGCAACTGTGGTTATCACATGTTAGTAGCATTATCTATCTTGGGCCTCTGTATCTTTGTAGATGAGATGACTTTTTATCTAGTGTTTGCTCCAAAATTCTCTCATGTGAAGCACGGGCACTCCCAAACGTTGGCATGTCTGCGTTCATAACGGACACTATGCAGACACCGATACTCCTCATATGCTCTTTATGTGAAAAGTCACGTGTTGTGTTATGTTGTGTCGTGTCTTGTCCTGTGTGAGTGCTTCATAAATTGTCTCTCCGTAGGTGTGTTTGTCGAAGTACTGTTATGTGATTTTTCATGATATTTACATCAATATATTTGTACTCATACTACTTGGTTTTATTCATATACACCCTCTGGGATGTGGATGTGTCAAATCCTTGAACAAGAGATTTAGCCCCTATTTGACCCTCCAGCTTTCCTTTGAAGGACCATATCTTGGCTACTGTTCTCTGTCCTATAATCTATGCGTTGTGCTCTATTTCGAGGGAAAGAGTTGCTTGCAAACTCTCATGTTCAGATATCTGTTTTGCAGGTAATCAGTGGCATTAATATGGGCAGCAACTGTGGTTATCACATGTTAGTAGCATTATCTATCTTGGGCCTCTGTATCTTTGTAGATGAGATGACTTCTTATCTAGTGTTTGCTCCAAAATTCTCTCTCATGTGAAGCACGGGCACTCCCAAACGTTGGCATGTCTGCGTTCATAACGGACACTATGCAGACACCTATACTCCTCATATGCTCTTTATGTGAAAAGTCATGTGTTGTGTTATGTTATGTCGTGTCTTGTCCTGTCCTGTGTCAGTGCTTCATAAATTGTCTCTCCGTGGGTGTGCTTGTCAAAGTGATGTAATGTGATTTTTCATGATATTTACATCAATATATTTGTACTCATACTACTTGGTTTTATTCATATACACCCTCTGGGATGTGGATGTGTCAAATCCTTGAACAAGAGATTTAGCCCCTATTTGACCCCCATTTTCTAAAATTGATTTTGCCTCAAAATCATTTTCAACACGTAATTTTGCTCGTGGACCCATGACTTTTCCCAACTTTTAACCACAAATTTTCGACAAAACAAACAAAAATAATAATAATAATAAAAAATCAGTTTTAAAAAAATCTAGTCTCTAAAAATTTCTACCAAACAGCCTTAACTACTAAACGCAACTTTTATGGTTGCAATATGAAAATTCTCGATATCTGGTATAGCTTTGGCATCTACTTAAGTTACCTTAAACCAGAAATTGATTTATCAGCAGAGTAGTTTTCATATGTTGAGCAGGGTCATTGATCTATGGCGTTGATTAAATATATTGTGGTAAATACAGTGTTTATTCAGGGACAGTTGCTGGGGCTCGGGAAGCATTTTTACATGGTTTACCTTCCGTCTCTTTATCATACGACTGGTATGTATACATTATTTGTCTTAGCCATTGATGTCGATTAAAATTTTGTTTATACCCACTTTTCTAATATTAAATGAAGGATCATGTTACAAAAAGTTTTACTGGGTGTGGACCACACAACCTGCATTTTTTAATTCACGTGGGGTCCGTGTTTTTTGTGAGTATGTATATTAATCCTTAAAGAGGATGTAGCCATAAGTCAATTGACTTAAATTTCAAGAATAAATCAATTCAATTTGAGTTGCCAAGAATCCATGAAGTTTCTTCGGGTAGAAATGTCTGGTATAAATAAACCAGGGCGTACATACAATCCCTCTGTTTTTATCTAGTGTTTGCTCCAAAATTCTCTCATGTGAAGCACGGGCACTCCCAAACGTTGGCATGTCTGCGTTCATAACGGACACTATGCAGACACCGATACTCCTCATATGCTCTTTATGTGAAAAGTCACGTGTTGTGTTATGTTGTGTCGTGTCTTGTCCTGTGTGAGTGCTTCATAAATTGTCTCTCCGTAGGTGTGTTTGTCGAAGTACTGTTATGTGATTTTTCATGATATTTACATCAATATATTTGTACTCATACTACTTGATTTTATTCATATACATCCTCTGGGATGTGGATAAGTCAAATCCTTGAACAAGAGATTTAGCCCCTATTTGACCCCCATTTTCTAAAATTGATTTTGCCTCAAAATCATTTTCAACACGTGGCGTGCCATGTAGGCCACCAAATTTCACTTCTGCTCTATGTTCTTATATGACTGATAAGTGAAATGATGATAACTTAATTTTAAATATTTTTGGCACCTGTGACTAAGACAAGATAAACGATGTTTATTGCATCTGTTGTGAAGATGGATTCCGTGTGGTTAACTAATTATTGTACAAAAATCAATTGTTATTGTACCCATCCGATATTTCTTTCAATGACGGGGATTGTTAGAGAAGCTAAATGTTATGACTTGTTTGAATTTCTGACTTCCAGGGCAGGAGGTAGGAGTAATGTTGATGATTTTACACTGGCTGCAGAGGCTTGCTTACCCATTATTATTTCCATTTTGTCTGAAATTAAGAGGAACACTTATCCTCAACACTGTTTTCTAAATATAGACGTGCCAACAGATGTCCGCAGTCATAAGGTAATTTGATGGCTTGCTTTGGCAACACTGTTTCGTGCTACCTCCAAGGATTAAGATAAGGTGTTACAAACATGGAGTATCCTATAATGTGTCTGCATTTAGGTATCATGTTACAAAAAGTTTTACTGGGTGTGGACCACACAATCTGCATTTTTGAATTCACGTGGGGTCCGCATTTTTTGTGAGTATGTATATTAATCCTTAAAGAGGATATAGCCATAAGTCAATTGACTTAAATTTCAAGAATAAATCAATTCAATTTGAGTTGCCAAGAATCCATGAAGTTTCTTCGGGTAGAAATGTCTGGTATAAATAAACCAGGGCGTACATACAATCCCTCTGTTTTTTACTGCACCCGTAGAACCTCCAAATAGATATAATCTTGCAACGCTGTATTCTTAATTCACAACCAATTTTTATTTATTTATTTATTTTTTTCATTGCATGAATGTAAAGAGGAGGAAGTTGAATGTTGTTTTTGGTACTCCGACAGGGTTATAGAATGACTAGTCAGGTTAAAAATACGTTGAGAATATAATGAATAACGAATTGCTCTATCAGGTAGCCTACTGCAGTGAAGGAGCTACAGGAAATAGTCAGGTTCCTATTACAAAGGCATCATCAGCCACTGGCTTATCATTAATAAAAAGAAAAATAGAAAACAATTAAAGCTCTTGAATTGAAGCTAAGAAATTTGCTAGTCTAGAAGTCATGATATCTGCATTCAGAGGGTGAATTGGAACATTTCTGATGCCATTGGTGGGCGTGCCATGTAGGCCACCAAATTTCACTTCTGCTCTATGTTCTTATATGACTGATAAGTGAAATGATGATAACTTAATTTTAAATATTTTTGGCACCTGTGACTAAGACAAGATAAACGATGTTTATTGCATCTGTTGTAAAGATGGATTCCGTGTGGTTAACTAATTATTGTACAAAAATCAATTGTTATTGTACCCATCCGATATTTCTTTCAATGACGGGGATTGTTAGAGAAGCTGAATGTAATGGCTTGTTTGAATTTCTGACTTCCAGGGCAGGAGGTAGGAGTAATGTTGATGATTTTACACTGGCTGCAGAGGCTTGCTTACCCATTATTATTTCCATTTTGTCTGAAATTAAGAGGAACACTTATCCTCAACACTGTTTTCTAAATATAGACGTGCCAACAGATGTCCGCAGTCATAAGGTAATTTGATGGTTTGCTTTGGCAACACTGTTTCGTGCTACCTCCAAGGATTAAGATAAGGTGTTACAAACATGGAGTATCCTATAATGTGTCTGCATTTAGGTGGTTCAACTGCTTCATTCTCACCATTAACGTGAAATAGTGGAAATTTATGCATTTCTTCTTGTATATTTGCCTCTTTTGCATGTCTCTTAACCCTTTGGATTTTTCACCATTATGGCTTTTCTGATTTAGTGATACAGTTATTTTCATTGCAACAAGATCACTCTTTGCCTTCCTCTATCCCTATTTCTTCTCACTTCACTTCCCTTTCCTTACTTTAATTTGAATGTTGTCAAGTGTCTATTTTGCTTGAGAGTACAATGAATGGCTACCAGGCGTGATTGAACACCTCTCTTCTACTGCCTTGTGAAGATGTAAGTTCTTCCTTTAAAATTTTTTTTGGGAGAAGTCTGATAAAACAAGATCTATGAAAAGATAATTGGTGACTTCAAAAGGAATAATACTGGAAATTTGATTGAATTTAGTTGACTGATTACAATAAAAGGAATTTGAACGAAGAAAAATTACAAAAGATATGAGCTATTCGAGAGGCTCATTCTCTCCCAGGTAAGCTAGAATTTTCCCTGGTTATTCTTGCAGTTTTTCCTTGCCTTTTATGGTAGTTGATGACCTTCTAGAATCTCCTCCTAACGGATTGCACATGCTGTTAGTTGCCATCACCTGAGCTCACGTGATTTCCTTCTAGATGCACTAATTTGTTTCCCTTTCTGCCCCTGCCTTGCTTCGCCTGACCCCGTCTTGCATATGTTACGTGAATTGGTGGTCTATCATTACCCCCTCCCCCCCCCCTTTCGAATCTCACCTTGTCCCCAAGGTGGAAGGAGGGAAATTGCTGATCAATTAAATCATAGGGTTCCCATGCTTCCAGGGGAGGCATTCCCTTCCATTGAATCAGGATGTCCTGGCCACGTATGTTTTCCCCAGTTCCGGGCCTCACTCCAAGTACTGCCTCGGGTTCCACCAGCATTTCGAGCTCCTCATTTAGTTGTGAAGGTAGTTCCTCCACTGACTGAAAGGTTCCTAATGCTTTCCTTAATTGGGAAACATGGAACACCGGGTGAGTGTGGGCTGTGGGGGGGTAGATTCAGTCGGTATGCCACCTTTCCTACCTTCTTTGTCACAGCATAGGGTCCATAAAACCTTGGGGCAGCTTCTCATTTGGACGCTTGGCTAAAGATTTTCTTCTATACGGTCGAATTTTGAGGAGGACCAGGTCGCCCACCTCGAAATGTAATTCGCGTCGTTTAGCATCAGCACTTTGCTTCATTTTAGACTGCGCCTTAAGTTCCTCTAAAACCAGGTCTCTTTCCAGCAACTGTTGCTCTATAGCTGAGACTACAGTCGAACCCTTCTCAAACCGGATTAATGGAGGCGGCTCCCTTCCATAGACAATCTGGAATGGGGTATTTTTAGAGGATACATGATACGAAGTGTTATACCATAGTTCTGCCCATGGAAGCCAACTAAACCAGGCTCGTGGTTTGGTTGAAGCAAAGCAATGCAGGTATGTTTCCAGCGTCCGATTCACCACTTCGGACTACCCATCGGACTGAGGGTGGTATGCGGTGCTTCTACTGAGCTTAGTGCCCTGCAGGCGAAACAATTCCTCCGAGAACATACTCATAAAAATCTTATCACGGTCGGATACTATGGACTTTGGCACCCTATGTAAACGAACCACCTCTTTAATGAATGAGTTGGCCACTGTACTAGCCGTGAAAGGGTGTTTCAAACCCAAGAAATGTGCATACTTGCTTAGTCGGTCCACAACTACTAAGATGGTGTCCATACCTGCAAACTTAGGCAGCCCTTCGATGAAGTCCATAGTAATTTCTTCCCATACTTGATCAGGTATGGGTAGCGGCTGCAAAAGTCCCGCTGGTGATAATGCTAAGTATTTATTCTGTTGGCAAACCGAACACCGGCGAACATATTGTTGGACGTCCTTTCTCACTCCCTTCCAGAAAACATTGGCTGCCAGCCACCTATAGGTCTTGAGTTCCCCTGAGTGACCTCCAATACTCCCATCGTGGTATTCTTGCAACAGTAGAGGCACCAAGGTAGACTCTTTTGGCACCACCAGTCTCCCCTTGTATAGTAACTGCCCGTGCGACACGGAATACCCCGGATGTGAGAGCTGGTCTGCCTCTATATCTTTCAATATTTTTCCCAGACTTTCATCTACCCTTACTTCTTGCATTACTTTGTCTAGTGTCAGTACCCTTGGGATGGTTATTGCCATCAGTTCAACTGCTGGATTTACCCTGGACAAAGCATCAGCTGCCTTGTTCTCGAGGCCTGATCGATATTGTATGTCGAAGTGATAACCCATTAGCTTAATCAACCATTTTTGATAGTCTGGGTTAACTACTCTTTGTTCCAACAGAAACCTCAAGCTTTTCTGATCTGTCCGCACAATAAACTTCTGTCCCAAGAGATAATGTCTCCATTTTTGAATTGCGAAGACAATGGCCATTAACTCCCTCTCAAATACTGACTTGCTTCGGTTGCGTGGGTTTAACGCATGGCTGAAATAAGCCACGGGACGCCGCTCTTGCATCAGAACCGCCCCAAGTCCATGTCCAGAAGCATCAGTTTCCACGATGAACGGTTTGCTAAAATTTGGTAGGGCTAGTACTGGAACCGTAACCATCGCCTCCTTCAGTTTTTGGAACGCAGCCTCTGCCATCTCATCCCAGCAAAAATTATTTTTCCGCAACCTTTCGGTTAACGGCCAAGCTAGTTGGCCATAACCCTTCACAAACCTCCGGTAGTATCCAGTTAACCCCAAAAATCCACGAAGTTCTTTGAGATTCCGGGGACTAGGCCAGTCACACATTGCCTTGATCTTGGTCTGGTCTGCTAATACCCCTACTTTTGATATAATGTGCCCCAAATATTCAACCTCCTCTTGCCCGAACTGACATTTTCTTTTATTGGCATACAATTTATGTCTAGCCAACAAGGACAACAAACATTTCAAATGCTCATAATGCTTCCCCATACTACGACTATAGACAAGTATGTCATAAAAAAAAACTAAGACAAAACGTCTTAATTGTGATTTAAAGACCTCATTCATAAGTGACTGAAATGTGGCTGGGGCTTTGGTAAGTCCGAACGGCATAACAAGGAACTCATAGTGCCCCTCGTGAGTTCGAAACGCTGTCTTCGGTACATCTCCTTCCTTTACCCGAATCTGATGATAACCGGCCTTCAAATCTAAATTGGAAAACACTGCTGTTCCGTGCAATTCATCCAAGAGCTCTTCAATAACTGGAATAGGAAACTTGTCCAGCACCGTTACTTGATTTAAAGCCCGGTAGTCCACACAAAAACGCCAACTTCCGTCTTTTTTCTTGACCAATATCATCGGGCTGGAGAAGGGGCTAGTGCTAGGTCTGATAATGCCTGCTGCCAACATCTTTCGGACCAATATCACCGGGCTGGAGAAGGGGCTAGTGCTAGGTCTGATAATGCCTGCTGCCAACATCTCTCGGACCAATCTTTCGAATTCATTCTTCTGCACATATGGGTAACGATAAGGTCTTACGCTTGTTGGTGCTATTCTTGGTTGCAACACAATAGCATGATCTCGACTGCGGTTAGGTGGTAGGCCTTGGGGCTCTCCAAACACCCCGGAGAATTCGGTGAGTACCCCTTCCAAAACCAATGGTGTTCCCGCCTGCAATTCCTCAGCACTGATGTTTCCTAGTTCCAGTAACATTCCTTCACCACTATCTCTCAATGCTTTAATCATTGACTTCATGGAGACTAAGGTTTTGCTGAGGCTGGGATCACTGCATGAGGTGACAGATGTGCCTCCCGTGCTGAATTTCATGGTTTGCTCCTTCCAATTCACCTGTGTGCCACCCAGAGTAGCTAACCATTTCATTCCCAAGATCACGTCTGAGCTGCCAAATTCAATTTGCAAGAAATCTTCAACCACCTCAATGTTCTAAAGTGATAACACCACCTGTTTACACACTCCTGCTCCTTGGACCGTGAGACCCGTCCCCATGATTACTCCGTAGCCGGTAGTGGCGGTTCTAAGGAGTCCCAACTTTTGCACCAACTCTGTCGAAATGAAGTTATGGGTAGCCCCGCAGTCGATCAGAACCACCACCGATTGTCCTTGAATTTCGCCTCTGATCTTCATGGTGCGGGGTGGGGTCAAGCCGACCGCCGAATTCATGGACAGCTCCACCATTTCCCCCAACTCAGCAGCCTCCTTATCACTACTGTTTTCCCCCACAATCCACTCCTCTTCTACAGCTTCCGGAACTTCTCCATCTTGTATTATCAACACTTGCAACTCCTTGTTCTTGTATCTATGCCCAACTGTGTACTTCTCGTCACATCTAAAGCACAGTTCCTTCTCTTTTTTAAGTTGTAGCTCGGCCTCACTGAGCCGCTTGAAAGACGAGTGCGTGGGTGGAGAGGTTTTACCAGTGAAGACCGCCCGGGAGCCCATGGACAGTGGCGATTTTGGAAGAGAGTGCGAAGGGGAGCTCGCAATCGGGTTGTAATTGCTGGCTCTGCCTTTGTGTGGGCTAAATCCTCCTTAGGCCATTTTAAGTGCCTGGTTCCTTTCTTCTATACGTTGGGCCACTTCCATCATTTGGCACAAGTTTTTGGGCCTCAACAGCCGCACCTCAGCCCTTATTTCGGGATCTCCATCAATGAAATTCCCTTCCAAAATCACCTCCGACACCACATCGAGAGGAGTTGCCAAGGTCTCAAAGCGCCTCCGGTATTCTCGAACGGAGCCTTCTTGCCGGAGTGCTAAGAATTTCTCCTCCAATGTTCCTTCATGAGATGGTCGAAACCTCTCCAATATCAATAATTTAAGCTCCTCCCATCTCTGCAATTTCCGCCTTTTTTTTTCCCACTGGAACCATGCTAGGGCTTCTCCTTCCAAACACACCGCTATAGCCTCCATTTTTTCCTCTTCTCCCATTTGATTAATGGAGAAATATCTTGCAGCCCTAAAGATCCACCCATTTGGGTCCTCGCCGTCGAACACCGATAATTCCAGTTTTCTGCTTCATTGTTCTGACCTCCACATTCCTCCCACACCGCCAATACCCTCCACTCCTCGACTAGCCTCCGTTAATTCTGGTCTACTCTCCGAACTGGGGGTCATATCCGCTGCCTGAACCCCTTCATCCATTTTCCCTTTCCGACTTCTCTCCTAATCTTCCCACTTGTTCATCAGCCAGTTAAACTTCTCCATCATAATCGACATTTGTCCCCGCAAATCTGATCGAAGGGAGTCGAGTCCCGTCTGTAGTCCTTGTTGCAGTTCATCCATCCGTCCCTCAGTTACTCCGACGCGGTCTGTGAGAGTCATTTCCCGGGAAGCTGCTTTGATACCAAATGATAAAACAAGATCTGTGAAAAGATAATTGGTGACTTCAAAAGGAATAATACTGGAAATTTGATTGAATTTAGTTGACTGATTACAATAAAAGGAATTTGAACGAAGAAAAATTACAAAAGATATGAGCTATTCGAGAGGCTCATTCTCGCCCAGGTAAGCTAGAATTTTCCCTGGTTATTCTTGCTGTTTTTCCTTGCCTTTTATGGTAGTTGATGACCTTCTAGAATCTCCTAACGGATTGCACATGCTGTTAGTTGCCATCACCTGAGCTCACGTGATTTCCTTCTAGATGCACTGATTTATTTTCCTTTCTGCCCCTGCCTTGCTTCGCCTGACCCCGTCTTGCATAAGTTACGTGAATTGGTGGTCTATCAAAGTCTTAATCAACTTTAGAAACACATTTGTTTAGTTTTTCATTTTAAATTTTAGCATCCTCTCAATGTTGTTTATTTTTCCATTTTTGATCACGATCTTTTATTAATTTTCATATTTCTACGTATTTCGTTATTGGATTCCATATTTTTGTCATCTAACAAATTCCAACTGGTTGATGGGAGAAGGCATTATAAATTCTGGGTTAAAATTCAATTTTTTTTTTTCATTATTTCTAGATTATATTGTACTGCGTAATTTTCTGTGCTCGACTCTTCTCCAATTCTTCGTATTGAAATATTGATAATGGTGATTTTTATGTAAAAAGAACGAATTGGACAAGAGAGTCATTGCTGATGAACTTTATGGAGACCGATGAAATGAGTGGACTTATAAATCAATCCAATTTTTTACTTGGCTTAAAATGTTCTCTGATGTAGGATCTGGAGATTGAGACTGATCAGGGTGACATTTTTATCCCAATACTGCAAAAGTTCAAGAATGTGCCATACTTTTATGAGGTATTATCATTTCCCAATAATACCTATTTTATTATGCTGATGAACTTTTTGTTCAACCAACTATGCTTTGCGAGTCGTTCGTGAACTCAATGTTTCTATTTGGGGGCAGAACCCAATTGATGTATGGTGTGAAACATTTATCAATTAAAACTATAATGATTAGACGGTATTATCAGATATCTTCATGATTTATGCTGTATATTTATGAAACAAACCATCAAAATTGTTCGAACTTCCTAATTATTTGAAGACTATGCAGACAGACATCAAAATCATTTAAGTTTTTCTTCCATTCAATAGCTTTCATGACTTAAACCTTTGTTAACTTCTGAAAGGTGTGAAGAACCTATATAACTGCTATCTCAACATCCGGAAACCGATATCTCAACAAGAAGCCACATAAAGTTAGAAAATAATTACTTTACACTCAAGACTACATGTCTTCCCAGAAAAGTAGTGAATTGATAGGTCTTACTTGAGCTTCTTATGAAGGCAATGCTTTTTTCTGTGATATTGACTATTCATGTTTCTGCGATCATTACATCAATAATTTATTACACTCTATAAGCGCACTCACAAGAAATTGAAAACGAAAATGTGAAAACAAAACTTAAATTTGGGAGAAGTTACTATCTTATATACATGGCTGTAAGTCTCCCATTTCCTGTTGTGTGTGTGTGTGTGTGTTTGTATGTGGGAACATCATTTGGATGGTGGCAATGCCCGTGGATGTGATTCCACTAATATGGACCAAAGAACATGCACATCTTCATAGTGGCAGGACTTGACATCCTCGTACAGTATATATATCCCTCTACCTGAAAAACCAACAACAAAAATGTAGTGAGTTGGCTAGATAAATGCCCTCTAATAAACCCGGGAAATGAACAATATGAAGAGGATGAACATTTGATACAGGGCGCGAATGCAAGTTTATGTTGTCATGCAATGACTCCAACTAGTGTACTAACAAAAGCTAAAGAAAATGTGGGCTTCTGTTTGAAAAAAAATGGGGAAGAAAAACGAGTAGACGAATAAAAGTGACTGATGCCTAGCTGAAGTAGATGGCGTTGAATTAGCAACAGAAGTCACGAAACCAACATTTGAAGCAAGGGATTGTTAATGAGGATAGCATACTCTTTTTTTGAGCAGAGTGCAGACGAATCCACAGCTTCTTCAACGGAGAGAAGAGGGACTGCAGCCACTGCATTTCGAGAGCGGGTGTGGTATATGGTAGGTTAAAGAAAGAATGGAGTGAAATAAGAAACACAAGAGGGGGAGAGAGAGAGAGAGAGGGGAGTTTCCTTAGACAAGGGTGAAGTTTAAGTCACTATTCCTAAAAACATTTAACACAGACCAATCATGCTTATCACATTTCCTCTAGTTAAAGTGTCTTTTTCATACCTTTTTGGCTTGTAGTGGAAGAAGCCACTCCACCAATCAGATCTTATTTCTTACTTAGTAAAAGCAATAGTTTTTCCTTTTCACACGTGGCCCTTCTCCGTCGAGCCAAATGTTGTTTCTACTAAGTTTTGGGTTGGGAATACTTTTTAGCTTTTCCTAGGTTATTTCTTTTTCCTTTTGGGACCGGCTATTGTATAATTTAAGAAAATTTCATCTTTCAAGTATGTAAGTATTCTTTTGTCCATTCATCCACTTATACCAGTAGTAATCCTTTTTGGTTATTGTGTCGTGTTACTTGAATCTTTCCAAGTCGTCGAGTTCTTTATTATTTGAAATTTTTAGCTGTCAGCCCATCAACAGAGTGGCAAGTAGAGCTTGACGAGTGTTTAAGAAAAGTCTTTGACTCGAGGTGAAGGTGTAAAATTGATCAAAATCACTAAGGAGCTAAATTGTGCCACTCAGACAACTGTGTTTTTATAATAATCACATAGTTAGAACTCATCTGTGAAGGGACTCTGTCCAATTAGTTATAAATTTGCAAGATAGACATTCCATCAGATACGATTGTATTATTATATTTCAATCCTCTTCACGACTAATGTCCAGGGTTACCCAATTTTATTTTATTTATTTATTTATTTGTCATTTTCTTCTTTTTCCAGCTTTATGACTATAGAACTAGCCTTTTGCTAGAAGTAATCCTCTGAAGGTCGCTCCGTCTAGAATGAGGGTCCTCCTAGACGGAGTCCTATTCTGTTATTAATCGTAACAACCAGATTGTATTGGTTATAAACTCACAACATGAGCGTTGTATGTTACAGTTAGATTGCTAAAGTTGTCAAGGAGAGATGAAAGTTGAAAACATCAAAAAAAATGAAATTTTGTGGTTTTTGATATTCACAACGGTTAATAATATATCTTTCTTGACCTCTCCAAAGAATTTCAGTTTTGCCAAACAAGTAGATCCAACTAACTTATTTCTTTGCAAATTTTCAAAAATACTCCCAAAACTTGATGAAAAATTATCACATACAACAGTATTAACCCTAGAAATGCTTCCATTACAAGGTAGCTTTGATTGGAAGAATGACTTTATAATAACATTCTTTGCACATACATATTCCCTTTTACGTATCTTGTTCAATACGCATTGCCATTTTTGTCAAAAGGCGGTATCAAAGGCCTATCCCACCATTGAGGACTCTAAAGACGAAATAAGTAACCAAATTCTCCGTTATTAATGAAATTAAGCTCAATCTTCCATAAAATAATATTATGTGTACACCGAAAACTTTTCCTTATTTTTCAATAACTCATTTTTCGAAAAAATAGTACTCCACCCATTTTAATTTCTAAAAAAGGGGCCAAATGGGGGCTAAGAAGGTGTTTGGTGGGAATTAAAATTACATTTTTTAGTTGATTGGGATAGAAATTTTTGAAATGTGTGGTTGAAACGTTGCGAGACCCATGAAAGATGTGATTAGTATTGATCGCTTGACTTTGACTTAAATTAAAATCAAAATTTAATTTGTACCAAATATGCTCTAATTCTTACGTTTATTTACTTGGTCTTGTCAAACCCTACAAAGAGAAGTGTGCTCAAGTACGCTAAGACTACATGGGTCTTTCTTTGTAGGATTCACAGTCTACAAGCCATGGATGGTTTGATGGGTTAAACTCATTGCCAGCCACACTTAGCCCTTGTTTGGGCTACATTATTTGAAAAATACATCTTTCTCTCTTATTTTTTATCACATATTTTTTAATAAAATAATGTGAAAATTACACAAAACCATACTTTAACTATTTAACCTTCTAAAATCAGACTCAAAGTTTTATACTTCAATAATCAGAAATTTTATTTTAATCAATATTTTTATAAAATAAATATTTTACTAATATACTCCATTATATAACATTACAAACCTTAACTATCTTTATCAACATTCCTTTCATTCTCTCTCTACCCCCAAGACGCCACCGTCGTCGGTCACCGTGAAGACGCCGCCATCGCCCGTTCTTCATTCTCTCTCTCCATCCCCCAAGACACCACCGTCGAAAACAACCCGACTCTAAGGACTGATCCAGCAAATTCTGAGTCGCGACGTTGTCGCTTCTCTGACGATCGACTCTGAGGACTGATCCAGCAAGATATGAGTTGTGACGCTCAGTTCGCGCGATGCTACCGCTTCTCCGACGACTTCATTCCACCGATGGTGCACTATAATAATGGTGCTGGCTACGCATTTGTATTATGTTTGAGTTGTGTTGATTGTGGTTATAGTGGGGGTGATGGTTCAGGCAATTGTGGGGGCGGTGGTGCTAGCAATGGTCACAAGAGGTGGTTTTTGTGGTAGTTTATGGTTGTGGTAGGGGATGATGGTTTCAAGCAGTGGTGGGTGGTGGACCGATGGTGCTATTTGTGGTGGTACCGTCCTCAATGGTGCTGAAGTTTTTGATTTTTTTTTTCATTTGATTTGTTTAGTTTAGTTTTCTCGTGGTGGTTGGTGGTTTTCGAAATAGTGATGGTGGTTGAGTAGATGGTGGTGTTGATGCAGTTGGTGGTTGTGATGGTTACGGTGGTGCAGAAGATGGTGTTGGAGGCGAAGGTGCAGCGTCGTGGTAGTATTTTGGTAGTGGTGGTGTGGCGACTGCGATGGTAACGGTGGTGGCAACGATGGTGTGGTGCTTGCGGGTTGTGATTGTGGTGGTGGTGTAGTAAAAAAGTGTTTGTGACCCATTATTTGAGGGTTCGTGACCAACTGTCCAACTGTCGGGAGTTAGTGATGGTGGTGGTGGTAGTGGTTTTGGCGATGACGGTGGTAGTAGATGGTGGTCACAAGTGTTAGTGGTAGCTACAAATTATTTGGTTGACTATGACCATTAAATTAATTAATCTGTGACCAATAAACAATATGTGACCAATTAAAAATATAAATTATGACAAAAAATAACGTGTGACATAAGAAATTGTTAATCTATGACCGATAATTCGATAATTTGTGACTGCATAGTAAGTCGTGACTTAAAAAAATTTGTAATTTGTGACCAATAAATAAATCGTAGCTTAAAATTTTTTTGATTTGTGATCGATGAACAAACTGTGACCTATAAAATATTCGAATTGTGATTGTAAAATAATTTGTGACATAAAATTTTTGATTTGTGATAAAAAAAATAATAATTAAATAACTAAATCATTAATTGTGACCAAATTGTATTGATCTGTGACCTAATTATATTTAATCAATAAAATAATTAATTAAATCATAAATAAAAATCTGATTTTTGAAATTTGAAACTTGTTTTCTTAATTTTAAAATTTATGATACTTAAAATCTTACTTATGAAATATTTTCTAAAATAATATTACATGTAAATTCAAAACTTTTCCTTATCTTTTATCCACACATTTTTCAAAAAATCATTATTTCAAAATATATTTTTCCCAAACTTTGTTTTTAATGGAGCTCGAACAGGAGGTTAAATTAAGCCTTCGTTTGGCCTCAATTCAATTAAATTACATTTCATTTTTCTTTCTCCTATTTTCAGTCACACAATCTTTCATAAAATAATATTGCACATAGATCGAAAAATTTTCTTTCTTTTTCAACTACTCATTTAAAAAAAAAACACTATTCCATACATTTTCATATCCAAAAAATGGGGGCTAAATCTATGTTAGTCACTTCGCTTTGTACTTAGCCGTTTTGCACTTAGCCCTCCGTTTGGTCTCCATTTTGTGGAAATGAAAATGGGTGGAATAGTTTTTTTTTTTAAATAAGTGGTTGAAAAGGAAAGAAAAGCTTTCGATTTACATGTAATATTATTTTATAGATGATCGTGTGATTAAAAATAGGAGAGCGAAAAATGAAATGTAATAAAATAAAAATTATGTCGAGAAAATCTCTCGATAAATCTAGATTCCGGGTTCAAAAAATAATCAAACAAACACCGATTTACCTTGGCTCGACCCAAGACTTTCGTCTTACCTTTAGACTGCCCTCTTTGCCTCTCAGGTGGTCCTTTATTTAGTGTCCACAAAGGACATGCGGTGGTGACTACAATGGAAGAAAGAATGGACAACAATGGTGGAAAATCTCTCCCCCTTTTTCCCCAAGATCGACTGCCCCCTTTTACTCAACATTGCACACAGAAAACTGCTAGAATAGATAGATATATATAGGTATAGTTTAGGTCATTCCATTTGGACCTAGGGTTCACTAAGTGGGCTATCAATTGACCTAAACGAATGGGCTAATTTTCAACTCCATATGAATCACTAAATGGTCCAACTAACCAAAGAATCATTTAACCCCAACCTGAGTCATCCAAAGGTGTGGTTCGTTCTCGAGTCGAGCCAAGTCCATAGTATCGATAAATAATTCGACAATTGTTTTACATCATCGTCCGGATTATTGGGTATCAAAAAACTCAACAATCTCCACATTGATGCCCAATAATCTGCAAACAATCAAAACATAAAGTTTATACTTGCACAATCAAGGAAATCTAATAAAATTGGAATCACAGCCATACCTCGTGTTTTGAACCAAAACATACACCATACCTGCTCTATGTACTCACCAGAGCTAAGGTTTAAAAAACATCCAAGTAGGAACAATTATCACAATGAACAAACAATCATGTGATGAAGATATTATATAGGAATCACTGACCTTATCTTGTGTTTCGAACTGAAACACACACCATACCTGCTCCATGCACTCACCGAGGCTAAGGTCCAAAAAACACCCAAATAGGAACAAGTATCACAATGAACAAACAATCATGCGATGAAGATATTATATAGGATACTACACATATCTTTTAAGAAAATCACGTTCATACAGAGCTAAAGATTAACACCAAGTTAATCAGCACACTATCAAATACATATGCAACAAATGCATAAATGACCCCACGAAAGATGTCGCCACACTTATCCTATCCAATTCCGTGTTGCTCACACCTCGAGAACACATATCTCCTCTCATCGCCCATCATGCTCACTAAACAGATCACTCAATTCTCACTAAACAGATCACTCAATTCATATCAACTGCCAAGTCACAACAGATCCTAAACTTCTCGGGATAATCCTCTATCACCACATTACTTCTCCCAACCTACGTGGATAATGGGACTCCACCTTACAGAAGTGATAGAAGTGTTTCTCTCACACTCCACCTGTACAGGATCTCTTTCACAGATAAATGATTCTACACATTTGATCACATCTCCACTCGTGATCCAAATGTCACACTTTACATCCTCGGTATAAACCACAATGTACCCTTAGGCATCTATACTCCACCTTACAGAAAGACATACAACTCACCGCTAATGCATCTCAAACTTACTAGGGCAAATCAACACCTTTCGGTGACCACAAAGGTTACTCCAATCACCAAAGCTCCAAAAATTCACAAAGAAAATGACGAAGGTGGCACTCACAAAGAAAAATCGAAGAAAGAGTCGGTTACTTCACTATACTCACAAAAAGAAAGAATATAACCCTAACATAGCTGCCTCACACAATCTCACAAACCACACAGGCTCACAAAGATAAAGGAGAAAAAGGCTGCCCTAACATTCTTCTCACTACCACACTCTCACACCACTCACAGAGCAAACATAGTACGCCACAAAACTCAACCCACTATACATGTAAACATATTACACAAAGTAATAAGATCACCCTCAATTCATGCAATTACACACATCAAATATATTGAAAGTGTAACATCAATATTGAAACAAAATTAAGTGATCACATACATGTAGAAAGGATTACAGATAGATGCAATACAGTAAACATGTTTATTCTCTCAATAAATCTCACTAGGATCACTACTCGACTCTAAAGTCACATTTGCCTCGTCTCTATCCTCATCTTTCATTTTATTATCATCATAGGACTATCTCTTTCAATTATGCCCAAATTTTACCACAGTTAAAACATATTTTATTTTTCACACTTGCCTTAGACCTATACATGTCAACAATATCAAATAATGACCACAAGCAAAGTACCGACACACAATTCAAACAGAATAGTCAAGTAAATTTTCCTAAGCTCACATGCAATTCTATCGGTATAGAAAAATTAGTGACAAATTCACATAGAATTTAAGGCAATTAATTAACATGTAATTCTTTGGTCTAGCAACGGGCAATGGTTATCCCTTCATGGTAACTCCAAACCTAACGTCATCCCACACGATGACTTTTAATGCGAAAAAATAAATAATTAACCTACACATTAATTTTAACTGCAATAATAAAAGGTAAAGAATACGATACCGAGTGGACCACGTATGAAGGTCCGTAAATATTGAGAGACTCGAATTCACCACTTTAGGATCGTCACTGTTCATCCTAAAGTCACCAACAATCGCAGCAACACGAAAACAGCACTCGGCACTCGAACTTTCAAGGGCAAAATAGTCCAACTTTCACTGCATTGCTCAAAACTAAAATTTGACAACACCGCAGGGTTCGACTCATCTCTAAAAACAATATGCGTTTGGGTAATGCAAGATGCATCTATATCGGGGTATTTTTAGGAAAATAATTCCATTGTTTTCATGCAGACTTGATTCTACTGTTTTCACCGGAGGAAAACAATTACTTTGTTTTGAGTTTGAAATAATTCATTTGCTTTCAATTTGTTGACAGATTATGAAGACCCTGATTTCGTCCATTCCGAGGTTGACATAGCTTCAGAGGAAGACGATTTCTTGTATGATCGTAATGTGACAGATGGCATCGAAATTGGATTTGACTTGAATGAAGGATGAAATGAAGGAGTATTGATCAGTGTAGGGGAGGTGGAAGATGATGAATTGGAGTATCCATCGAGCGAGGAGATATTATTGGCTTGTTCATCCAACAAAGAGGTTGGTAATCGATTCCCAGAATTTATGGCTGAGATAGATATGGCGAATCCGCAGTTTGAGGTTGGACTACAATTTCGGTCAATGGAAGAGTTTCGGATTGCCGTGAGAACGTATGGTGCTCTCAATGGTTACAATGTGAAGTTCAAGTGTAACGATAGAAAACGAGCTCAAGGAGTTTGCAAAGTGGGATGTAATTGGAAGATTTAGGCCTCAAAGCTCAATTCGAATGAGACAGTGCAGGTGAAGTCTTACATGCCAGAGCATACATGCACACGTAGCCAAAATAATAGACATTGCAACTATATTTTCTTGACAAATAGGTACCTTGAACAATTGAAGGCAGACCCTGATTGGAAAGCAAAATTCATTTTGGCTACTATGAAGGACAATTTGAAAATAGAGATAAGTAGAAATATGGCCAATGTTCGTGTGAAACCCGCAAGCGTACGGGATCGTTGTACAAATAATAAAATTTGTGAGTTAAAAGTATCGTTCCCACGAGGAATAAGGTCTAATATTTAGTTAAGTAGCTTTTACTACATTCGAAGTAATATAAAATCAAAAAAGTTGTGATTTATATGTTTTCTATACTAATCTTAAATTAAAAAAGCAAATAAAATATTTATTTAATATGTGAATATTTGTATTGGAATCGTGAATCCCCCTATTGCCATTTAATTCAACTCTTAATTTATAATCTAGTAAATTCATGCATTTAAGACAATCGATAATCCACTTCTATTCAATATTCTTTCCCAAGATATGTTAAACCTATGTTTAACACGATTCGATCATATTCCTAGTCCGAATTTATATGAAAAATATGTATTGATTCACAGAATTTATCACACATGATTGCACATACCATATATATTATTCCAAACACCCATTGTTCATGTGTTGATTTTATCGCGTTCTAGACTTATTGTGAGTATTTCTACACTACAACAAGCAACTTATTGTCTATTTGGTGATCGAGCAATTAAATAGTTCAATGGGAATGCAAAATCAATCAAGAAAAAATCATGAAATACTAAATTAATTGTCTTGAATTAAAATAAACAAACGATATGGTTCATCATTCATCCAATACAATGAAAAGCTAGTTCAGCATATTAATAAATAAATTATAAGAAGAATAATAGAAAAATATCACCCAGATAATGAAAGTATACAAAAGATGTTGATCTTCACGTCCAAAGTTGAATTCTTCAAAACTTGATGTAATTGAACTTCAATTCCTTGCTATGGCTCAATCTTCTCTCTCAAAATATAGTAATTGGCCCATTGTTCTTGATAAATTTGATGAAACTATTGTGTATGAAGAGGCAAGAGAGAGATTCTTTCATTGCTACCAAATTAGGTCAAAATCCACGTCTAAATTGTCTTCCAAAAGAATTTGAATCAAATAAGGAAAGTTGTCTTCGCGCGCACGTAATTTTTTCTCTACATAGCATTCAGTATTTTGATCATAACTTTCTATTTTAGTATCCGATTTAAGTGATTCAAAGTGCATTGGAAAACTAGTTAAAAGAGCTACAATTCTTCTAGGAATACAATTTTTCCAATTCAAACGTTCTCTATCCGGAAAATGGGTTTCAAATTGACCAAAAATCTTGAAGATATCTTATATGATTTGAAGTCGATTTATGGTAATATTCTAACCATATCCCTTTCCTTTTTGACTCGAATTTGCATTCAATTGACTCATATCAATCTTCAAAGTATCTTTTATGGTCCAAATCAACCATTAAATATTTACACTTGGGTCCCCATACTTTGGATTTGTTTCATTTTACCATTTTTCGTTCTTTTTTTCCAATTCTTATTTGAAACATGAACTTTTCCTAATAAAAGCAATAAATAACAAATCAGGTACTAATCCATTCAAAGAATAACAAAATATCATCATTTATGATCCCAAATAAGTGTAGAAACTACACTTATCAAACCCCCAAACTTGAATCTTTGTTTGTCCTCAAACAAAACTACAATCCAGCAAACACACAAACATACAGTGCTAATTACCTAATTGGTGGCCAGTCAATCAAGCAATGTAAAATGATTTAGCTAGCTAACTCGGCTTTTTATCTCAAGATTGAAATCATAAAATCAAATCTGTGCACAGCTTCAAAATCACAATACAGAAATTAAAATCTACTTTTCCAATATAAAATTGACGTGTGTGTGTGGAGAATTAAACATAGCATTATGAATTCACAAGTAGTTTCAATTCCCGGCTCTCAATGGTCAAATATGTCCTTTCATCACTCATAAGACTCACATACCCCTAAACTTATTCTTTTCGTTATTTTCAAGTGTGTGACCTAAGGTTGAATTTTTATACTATCCTCGCCCTCTAATTTAGGTAAATCTCACTAATTACAAGTCGATATATCAATAAATAAAAATTCTCTATAATTTGATTGCTTCAATCTCCAAAACTCAACTACGCTAATAATCATTTATCAAAAGTCAATTTTCTTAAACAAGTGTTTGTGACTTAATCAAGGCATCCAGTGCGTCTTCTGTTTCATGCACCAATTTTTTCCTTCTCTCTTTTTTTTTTCAATTTTTATTTCAACATTTTTTTTTTGCAGCATTCTCTCCCTTAAAATTTCTAAATGACCCATTTAGCGAGGTTTAGGCCGATGACTCCCAAATCAGTTGACTTTAGGGCATCAGGTTTTAACACCCTTACAGGTTTAATAACTCGAGTCATAAAGGCTACGAAGAGAAAATTTCAAATAAAATATTTTATTTTTTTATACCTTGATTAGTGCAATATCTCTTATTAAACACTCATCCAAATAAACAAACTTCTAACTTGAGACTTTTACCCCATTTCATCCTATTGACCTTAGACAATTCACACAAGATTTTTTTTTTCACACATGGAATCCCCATTTATCTCAAAATCTTCTTATAGCAGTGAAATCCTCAAACTATTCTAAATTTGGTCTAAGGATGTAACATATAGTCGTTTTGGGTTTAACATCTATGATCCGTTATTTCAACCTATCCAATTATGAAATCAACTCATTCTTACACAATGCTTAACTTAATTCATGTGCTCAATATATATCAACTTCACATGGAAAAGCAAAAATTAACTTAAGTATGCAACCTATTCACCATTCATAGATCAATTCATAATTCAATATATACATTATTACCAGCCAAGCTAACTAACTTACACAAACACACAAAAAGAAGATATTTTTGAAAATTTTCAATTTTTTTCTTTTATCTTTTTTGTATTTTTAATATTTAAAACAATAAAACAAATGAAAACTCATGTTTTTCACCCCCAAACTTAAATTAGACATTGTCCTCAATGTCTCAAATCTTATGTCCGCATATAATGGGTGGGGGAAAAAATGAAGAAAAGACTCCCCTGATATGGCAATGAAATTCAATGGCTAGCTTTTCCTTGTCTCCCATTGTTTCTTTGGTAATGGTTGGTTCAAGTGTTTCGCGACGCCATGTTCCTGCACAATACGAATAATTAAAGCATTAAAACACAAAAGATCTGGAACAAGTGTTACTTGGCTCAAACAACAATAAACCAACAAGTAACCTAAGGAAAAATGGGATATGGATGATAATCCCCTAATTAAAACCATAAAAATAAACTAAATTATCCTATAAATAGAAAGAAGAATAAATAAAAGGGATAGAAAGATTGTGTTGTCTCCCAACAAGTGCTTATTTATAGTCTTTAGCTTGACTTTATTGTTTCAGCATCATGGAATTTTGAAGAATGCTTTTGATACCTTGCTTAGTTTGCCCCTTTTGATTTTGCTTCACTCTTCGTTGCTCCTACAAATTTTAGCACTGTCCCTTCCAATGTTATATGACTTGCCTATCTCATTCGATTCAAGTTCAACTATGTAGACTTCTTCCTTCTCTTCAAGTTTAATTACAAATTCAATGATAGGGCAATCAATGAAGTCGACAGAGTGTGAGTTAACGTCTTCTTCATTAATTACCTCCCCTTCATTTTGTTCATTTGTAATTGAACTTTTATCGTCTTCGTTCTTGTCTTCCATAATTGATATATCCTCGGGTTGAATGGCTGGTTCACAATCTACATCTATGGGCAATGGAAATTCTTTTCTTTCAAACTTCTTGAGTGGATTATACCCCCACCTTTTAAATTCAATCCAGAATATGTCATCTCCCACGCACATTTTACTTTCATCTAACTTGGCAAGATCAGTGTAGTATTTTGCAAGTACCTCCTCGTTCAACATGCAAGGACCAATTCCCACAAGCGTGTCTGAAGGGACACACTCGCCCACAGGCATGTAGTCTTCATTAGCATTGTCAAATGCTAATCTTCGACATCGCAAGTATTGTTGAAATCGCAAGAGCTTGAGCTTTCCTGGGTCAGTGCATGTATACAAGCAGTAGCCAGTATAATGCACTCCATAACAGAACTCACAATATATATCTTCTTCCTCATCGTCCATGTCGAGATTAATTATTGCAAAAATAATTCTACTATATCAACATCAGAATCTTGCATATGCTACTGAATAGTACCTAGAAAGAATACAAAATAAGAGAGATCGAGGTGGGTAGCTAAATTCAACAAAAAATAAAAAAATAATAATAATAAAGTGAAAAAAAATCGAATATAATATAAACTATTAAATTAAAATTAAATCCGTTATTCTCCGACAACGGCACCAAAAACTTGTTCGTGTGAAACCCGCAAACGTACGGAATCATTGTACAAGTAATAAAATTTGTGAATTAAGAGTATCGTTCCCACGATAAATAAGGTCCAATATTTAGTTAAGTAGCTTTTACTAAATTCGAAGTAATATAAAATCAAAAAAGTTGTGATTTGTATGTTTTCTATACTAATCTTAAATTAAGAAAGCAAATAAAATATTTATTTAATATGTGAATATTTGTATTGGAATCATGAATCCCCCTATTGCCATTTAATTCAACTCTTAATTTATAATCTAGTAAATTCATGCATTCAAGACAATCGATAATCCACTTCTATTCAATATTATTTTCCAAGATATATTAAACCTATGTTTAACACGACCCGATCCTATTTCTAGTCCGAATTCATATGAAAAACACGCATTGATTCACAGGATTTATCTCACATGATTGCACATACCATAGATATTATTCCTAACACCTATTGTTCATGTGTTGATTTTACCGCATTCTAGACTTATTGTGAGTATTCCTACACTACAACAAGCAACTTATTGTCTATTTGGTGATCAAGCAATTAAATAGTTCAATGGGAATGCAAAACAACCAAGAAAAAAATCATGAAATACTAAATTAATTGTCTTGAATTAAAATAAACAAATAATATGGTTCATCATTCATCCAATACAATGAAAAACTAGTCTAGCATATTAATATATAAATTACAAGAAGAATAATAGAAAAATATCACCCGGATAATGAAAGAATTCAAAAGATGTTGATCTTCAGTCCAAAGTTGAATTCTTCAAAACTTGATGTAATTGAACTTTAATTCCTTGCTATGGCTCGATCTTCTCTCTCAAAATATAGCAATTGGCCCCTTATTCTTGATGAATTTGATGAAACTATTGTGTATGAAGAGGTAAGAGAGAAAGAGACCCTTTCATTGCTACTCATATCTTTTATTTATTTGATGAAATTAGGTCAAAATTCACGTCCAAATTGTCTTCCAAAAGAGTTTGAATCAAATAAAGAAAGTTGTCTTCGCGCGCACGTAATTTTGTCTCTGCATAGCTTTCAATATTTTGATAATAACTTTCTCTTTTAGTGTCCGATTTAGGTGATTCAAAGTGCATTGGAAAGCTAGTTAAAAGAGCTACAATTCTTCTAGAATACAATTTTTCCAATTCAAATGTTCTCCATCCGAAAAATGGGTCTCAAGTTGACCAAAAATCTTGAAAATATCTTATATGATTTGAAGTCGATTTATGATAATATTCTAACCATATCCCTTTCCTTTTTGACTCCAATTTACATTCAATTGACTCCTACCAATCTTCAAAGTATCTTTTGGGGTCCAAATCAACCATTAAATATTTACACTTTGGTCCCCTTACTTTGGATTTGCTTCATTTAGCCATTTCCGTTTTTTTTTTCCAATTCTTCTTTGAAATATGAAAATTTTCTAATAAAAGCAATAAATAACAAATCAGGTACTAATCCGTTCAAAAAATAACAAAATATCATCATTTAGGATCTCAAATAAGTGTAGAAACTACACTTATCAGCCAACAAGATGAGAAAATATGCGTAGGAATTGTTATTTGGAACCATGGAAGAACAATTCGGACTCCTGAGACGATATGCTGCGGAGATACTTAGGTCGAATCCGGGGTCAACAGTTATGATATCCCTACATGAGCATGTTTTCAAAGGTATCTATGTATGCTTCAGTACTTGCAAAGTCGGTATTAAAATTGGATGCAAGAAAGTGGTAGGTGTCGATGGGTGCCATTTTCGAGTTTATTTTGGGGAATAATGTTAACAGCAGTGGGACAGGATGCTAATGACTGTATATACCCCGTGGCATATGCTGTTGTCGAGAAGGAGAACACAGATGCTTGGAGATGGTTTTTGAAATATCTCCAAGAAGACATTGAAATTGGTAATGGGAGGGGTTGGACATTGATGACTGACCGCCAAAAAGGCTTCACAATGTGTTCGAAGAGTTATTCCCAGAGGCAAAGCATTGCTTTTGTGTTCGACATATGTACACAAACTTCTTCAACGCCGGACATAAAGTAAAACACTAAAGGATTTTCTTTGTCGTGCCGCCAAGTCAACAACTGTTGTTGAATTTAGACAGTGGATGCAAAAAATTCGTGAAGTCAGTGAAGAGGCACATGGATGGCTGTTAAAGAGACATCCTCAAGAGTGGAGTAGATCATACTTTCTAGTGCACTCAAGTGTGACATTCTACTGAATAATATTTGCGAAGTGTTCAACAAAACATTGCTAGAAGACAGAGAGAAAATGATTCTAAATATGTTGACATCGGTGCAGATGACATTCATGAAACAGATACAATAGAGACGAAAAAAGATGAGACGATGCAACGGTCGTTTATGTCCAAAGATTATAAGAAAATTGCGAAAGATTGCTGAGATTTCAAGAGAATGCACATTACACTTGTCAGGAGGCCCAAGGTGGTAGGTTGATTGCAGCTACGGGACATATGTAGTTGACCTGGAAGAACGTACCTGCGCATGTCGAAAATGGGAGCTTACAGGTATACCGTATATGCATGCCGTAGCAATGATACAGGAGTGCAGAAATGAACCAGCTAATTTTGTGGACAATTGTTACACGATCGAGACATACATGAATTGTTACAGTAATGTCATGAACCCAATCAGCGGCACACCTTTGTGACCCCACTTGGATGCCCTAACAATCATCCAACCTAAACGGACCGTGCCTCAACGGTGAAAGAAACAGAAAAAGAGAAGGAAATAGGCTGAAGAAATGATCGTGCAAACCCAAGGAAAATCCTACATCAAGAAGAAAGGGCAAGTGCAAATGACGTGCTCGATATGTGGATTGAAAGGGCATAATAAAATATATCACTCAAGCGATGCTGCTCCCGTTGAGTTATGTATTTCCCTCTATCAATGTATGACAATGTTGTCATATGCTAACATACTTATTTTTTGATAAGAATGATACAAAGTTGAATTAGAACCAGCTCAATCTACTAGCAATGTAGCAGTTGACGAACATGTGAGTATATATCAAATTCATCCTTTACCTAATTCCAACATTTGTTAAGAATGGTTTGTATTCCATTACAGGGTAAATTGGTGTCATCAAGATGTCAAGGATTGTCATCTACCCAAAATGAAGAAGAGCCAATGCGGTTCATTCCAACCCCTACGGCTGCTAGACAAACACACACGAACACTGAAAGATCAGGCCCATCAGCAAGTAGACTGGCAGATCACTCATGAAGGGAATGAATAGCTGTAAATGAGTTTCTTTGTGTTCAGGACGGGGTAGTGTCTTTTGTGATGAAATGAGCCGTGAATGTGGTTATGTAGTTTTGAAAAAAGGATTGTCAAAATGCTATAATTTGCATTCATGTACTAGTGTTTGAACAGCTGTGTTCAGGATAGGATAGTATCTTTTGTGATGGCTCAAGCTGTGAATGTTTTTTTGTTCCTTGTAAATGTCATTCTATTGGTCATCATTATATCAAAATGCAATAATTTGTAAAATGTCTGTCTTATTTACATTGTCAAAATGCTATAAATTTGCATTCTTTACCTAATGTTTGAACAACTGGTCATCATTGATCCTAAACATATTGAGCAGGCCCAAGTGAAAATCAAATAAAAACATACGCGAGAAATATGAACCAAATTTAAACAGAACATATAAAACCGATTACATAAGAAGTCTTATATGAAAGTACGACGTCCACATCTTATAGCATACATTAGTTACTACAGGTTCAACGATGGTTACATAAACATGGATTTTGACAAATACAATAAAATCCTTCAACTCGATCACATAGTTGAAAAATATTCACAGACATTTCCCATTTTCGTTCTCGTTGTCCTTCCTAACCCCCTTTCCTTTGCGCATGGTAATGTTGATAAATATCTTGATGTCCTTTCTCTTCAGTTATTTGAGCACATTTGTTGAACATACAGGACAAGTCTTGGCACTGAGATGTAGCTTTACAATCACCAAAACAAACAGAACTCGATTCCACAATAGATTGTTCATCCTTCCACTCGAAGTAATCGCAATTTCTAGTACAACATAAGAACAACCTCCCTATATTTGAAGTATTTTTCTCCGCCTCCATACATTTCTCAAATCCCTGGCCACATTTTAGGCATTGTTTCTTTGTTGGGCAGTCTGACAAGTAGTGCCCGAGCTTTCTACAATTGTGACAGACACCCCTATTCTTCCCTGCCATGATGCTTCAAATATGTGACATGCACCCCTGTTCTTCAACTTATTTGGCATTAGTATTTCTTTGTTAGAATGGTATTCAGATGCAGCACTACCATTATAAATTGAACTATATAGGAAGAAATGTAATGCACTGTAGTTTTCTTGGGAATTTAGAGATCATTACATGGAAACAATAATCAAGAAACGAGACAGACAACCTCTTTTTTCAATTAACGCACCGACACATCAATTACTTCAAGATCTATCACATGAACACCAATTACTATAATTTTCTTCATTTTGTAAACAAATAACAAGAAAGTCAAAATGCTCGAAGATAATTATGGAAATCTCAGTTGACATAAACCATCCTTGACATAATTTTAGAACGATCAAAACTACACACGCAAATATACAAACACATAGGAGGCATCTTAAATCCGCAGCACTAACAAAACAACGAGTAAGATGTGTACTTTTTTTTTCTTTACTATCCAACACCATCGCAAATCTACCTTAAACCCCTCAACAATAAGAAAACGTAGAGGTTCTGGGATTACCTTCGCCGTGCGTGGAAATTGAAGAGTTTTAGTTGAGTGATTTCCTCCTCCGCGATTTAAACTTACTGGACTCTTCCGGTTAAACCAATTTGCTGGACTGCTGCAGGTTATTTCCAACCGAAATTTTGGTTATTGCTACGGGCGAAATGGAGCTCCTGCTATGGGTCTTCCAGCTACCATAGCGTTCGAGCCCTGTGGAATCCTAGGTTTCTTTGATTTTGGGTAAAGGTGGAATGGGGGTTGAATGCGTTGTGATTTACGGGTGAAGCGTTTTCTCATTTTTAGTAGTACTTCTTCACGTGGCAAGAATTAACTGCGTGTTGTTTGACACATCAGATTCCGTCCAGCCTGGTAAGCAGCCAGACAAACATTTCTTGGGAGAGTTATGGATGGAGTGTGTTTCCAGTAAGTTCAACGATCGTTTAGATGAATGACAAAGTTGAGTGACCTGAACATGACAGCACGTAAAGTTCAGTGATTAATGAAACTTTTTACTCATCGTTATGTAGGTATATGAGAAAATGATAAGTTTACCTCAAACTTTAATAAGCAAAGAGAGAGAGAGAGAGAGAGAGAGAGAGAGAGAGAGAGAGGATATTAACAAGAAAAATAATTATCATCTCTCTTCTACCCTTTCGATCGCTGCTCCCAACAGACTCTCCCAATCGTAACCTAATATAAGCCAAGAAGTCTCAAACATCGAATTGTTGATTTTATGTGTTATGTTGAATATGGGCTGCCATTTTTGTCAAGAAAACAAGTATCAAAAGGCCTATCTTGTGACTTAAAAAATGGAGAAAGATGGTTGAGTGATTAACTTATCCTATAATTGATATCAAAGATTAAAAAAAAAAAAAATACTCACACAAACTCAGTGTAAATGCTAGATTGGAGCCCCAAAAAAATATATATAGAAAAAGAAAATAAAATACACATAATTTTATGAAATTCTATTCGAATAACCAAGGTTCTCAAAAAGCAACTACATTATTCAAACTAAGGGTAATTAGCACAAAGCATCCCTACCTTTCAATGTTATTGTGCAAAACGTTCATACCTTTCATTTTTTTGAAACTTTTACCCTTACATTCACATTTTATTGTGGAAATCATCCTTTTTATCAAAATTTTCATATAAAATGACAAATATACCCCTATTTAAATAAAATAATAAAAAAGAAAAGAAAAGTTAAATAATAAATTGCAATCATACTCCCAAATTTTTTTTAAATAGTGCAATGAGTCCAAATAAATTATTAAAATGGTGATTAGCACAAAATATCCCTACCTTTCATTATTATTGTGCAAAACATTACTATCTTTAATTTTTTGACATTTTCACCATTATTTTATATTTCATTGCGAAAATTATTATTTTCATCAATTTTCTCAAATAAAAGCTGTAAAATGACAAATATATACTCATTTTTATAAAAAAATAAAAATAAAGAACAAATTGCAACTATATTTTCAAAAAAATTCAAAAAATTACAAATAAATAATTAAAAAATAAAATGATTTTTGTTTTTATAATTATTTATTTGGAATTTACTTGTATTTTTTTGAAAATTTTGATAGTATAGTTACAATTTGTCATTTATTTTTCTTTTCTTTATTTTTTTAATTTAAAGAGGAGGGTATATTTGTTATTTTATAGTTTTTAATTGAGAAAATGGATGAAAATAATAATTTTTGCAATGAAATATAAAAATAAGGGTGAAAATGTCAAAAAATAAAAGTTAGGGACGTTTTGTGCTAATTACCCTTTTGATAATTTATTTGGACTCATTTGCACTATTTAAAAAAAATTGGAAGTATGATTGCAATTTGTTCTTTAATTTTTCTTTTCTTTTTTATGATTTTATTTAAATAGGGGGTATATTTGTCATTTTACATGAGAAATTTGATGAAAATGATAATTTTCACAATAAAAGGCAAAGATAAGGGTATAAGTGTCAAAAAATAAAAGACATTGACGTTTTACACAGTAACATTAAAAGGTAATGACGTTTTGTGCTAATTAAAAATTCAAGAATATAAGAGGTTATCGACTTATCATGTAAATAATTTTCAACTTGATGTTTATTTCAATAATTGTCATTGCATGAATGTGAAGTAAGAGAGCACACACATCTTTCAACTTTCTCTTCTTGTAATCCTGTTTCTGTATAACACGAGGGTGAATTTACTCTTTAAACTTTAGATGCTCTTTATTTTAAAACGCCAATTATTAAAATGATGTTACAAAAGACTCTTCAAATTAATATTTTAAAATACAGAGAGTGAGTTAGGAAAGTCAAACCTACACTCTATAATTAAATGCATTCAAAGTAATTTAATTTTTAATTGAGAGAAATAATATTATAATTTAAAGGAAATCTGATGAAAATAAATATTTTTTGAACTAGTAAAATAAGTGTTAAAGACAAAGGGTCCGTTGAAGTACTTAAAAAATTTTACTCTTTAAAATTATGAATGCTCTTTAAATTGTAAAAATATACTTTTTAAAAATAGAATCTTCTGGAGACGCTTTTCTTTTTAATAGGTAAATGAAAAATCTAACTAATTTACAAGTAAATCGGGCAATTCAAGATCAAATAAGAAATATATGTACATTGGGCATACGCGGGTAAACAAAAAAGATGTACAAACGATCATCTAATAACCCACAGCTGAAGATTCAAATTGGATCAAAGCATTCGGATACAAAGTAAAAATGACTTTGTATACATGTGTTTTAATCTTTCTTCCAATTGAATTCATTTGTGGCTTAAGATTTTCAAAAATATTCTATTCCTAACCATCCAAATGTAGTACACGGTGATTAAGATGTTAATGGTCACGGACATTAGCAAATTTCCAATCCATTTTATTGCTTTTTTAATTTTCTTTTTTCTGTCTTTTTTTTCAGATTTTTATTTTTTATTTTTATTTTATTTTTTTGGCAATGTAACCATTTGAGGACAATTAAATCTTTTGTTCAGATTAGGGTTTCATCTTATGTTTTTCTATTTATACTCTCAATGTACGTTTGACACGTTGTATCACACTAGATAACGATAATGCATACATAGTCTCGGATTAAATTAATTAGATCAAGTTATCTTACCTTAAATAAACTGGATTTTAAGCTTAGTTTTTAGTTACATGTGTATTTTTGAAGGGATTCCAAAATACTCCGAATGGTGTTGCCTCACCACAAATGGGACCGATTCTCTAGTTAAACGAGGAATTGAGGCCAGTCGTGGAGCGGGGAATATGGTAGGGTACTGACTCTGATTTTAATTATATTTTTTATTTTAAAATTGGTAGCGAACTGAGTCACAGTTGGATGTATAATTTTCCTCGACCAAGACAAAAATAACAAAAAATGTGTGATTATACGAATATTTATACGAATATTACAATCTTCGAAGCACATAATGCAAGAAAGTGTATGTGAGACATGCTACTAATATCTTTCAAATAAGATTCGAGCAATGTTTAACACAAAAGAGATGAAAAAATGTGATCATGTCTATCATTTAATAATTTCCAAGCAACCACATAGCTTCATTATCAATTACCGTATGAACCGCCTTATGAGGTCCAACCACTCAACCATCCCAGAAAACAAGTTACACAGTGTTTGAACATCTTTTACTACATCTTGATGCATCATAAGATTTTATAAATACAATTTCAGAAGAGTAATATACTAAAAAATTAATCAAAGTTCTATCTTAAATCGCTCCAACCATCGATCATAATTGTGCATCCATCATTTATCCTTGACTTCAACAAGAATCAACAAGAAATTGACATTTTTCTTACAATCTCTCAATAAATTAACACGAATGTTATTATAAGATGGACCTTTAATCTTGGACCAATTGCAACTTTAACATCTAAAGCAAGTTTAAAGTAAGGGGTTTCGTAATGCATTAAATGAAATGCAAGCATCATTTACATATAAGCATCGTAAAATCACATAATCTAAGCCTTATGGGCTACATTTACTTCTTGTTTACCAGTTAAAACACTTTAAACTAGTTTGAATACCAATAGTAGTTATTGGAGTAAAATATGTTTCAATCTCTTTACCTGCTTTCCCTTTTTTTGCCTTTATTTTTCTAATGATATATTTATTTCTTGAATTTCTTCCTTCGCTTTCTCTCCTCCAATTTTTGAATACATAGAATTGTCGCCAAAAGTATCATGAGCCTCTTTAGCATCTTTTTTCTTTTGAGATAAATCCTATGAATTCTTTGGAATTTAAATCGAACATTAGAATGAACGTTCTTACATTGAGATATTTAATATTTAATTCCAGCAAGATGAGACTTCTCTAATAATTTTGACAAGATGTATTGGTTCAGAAAAATATCTAAATGGAGCCGCAAGGGCTGACGCAGACTTTTTGAGTTGGGGGCACAATTAACCCTTATATATTTTTTAATATAATTCATACTTGACTCGAGCAAATGCAGAATTAAGTTTAAAAACACATTTCTTCATTAATATTTTGTTCATCATTTTCATCGATTTGACTTCGAACAGTCATTTTATTAATATTTTGCTTATCACCAAAAAAATGCATATTTAAATAATTTATAGTGTATTTGATACAAACAATCAATTCAAGTAATAAAAAAAAATTATAACCAATATTCAATCAAATAAGCACAATTTGTTAAATATAAGTCAAATTGGATATAATCATTTAAGACTCATTCTATGTACACAATTTCATAGGTGAAAATGCAAATTTATGTTCAAAATATGATTAGGAAGTGAAGTAAATGTTATGACTTGTAGAGAAATTATAGACAAATTTTAAAAAATTAGAAGAGTTAAGAATTTGATAAAATGCGTGAGTGGGAGAGTCACGAGAGTATAATATAAGGAAAAATGAAAAAGTTTTAACAGCTTGTTTGGGAGTGATTTTTTGCCACAAAAAATTGATTTTTTGATCGTTATATCACTATTCTAGCCGTCATATTTGACTTCTTCTCTTACAGGTGGACCCCACTTTTCTCTTAACGGTCAAAAAATCAATTTTCAAAATTACTCCCAAACAGACTTTAAATTTATTGTAATTTTGTCCTTGTTTGATGAAGATTAAAATCAAATTTCTAGTAAATTTTGATAAAAATTGAAAATTTATGAAACCCATGAAATATGTTATTAAAATTAATTGTTAATTTTTATTAAAGTTAAAATTTTAATTCATCTCAATGAGGGACGAAAAATAAAATAAAAAACCTCTCAAAAGTTGGGGGGGTCAAGTGGACAACCCCCCTCTTCCTCCGCCGGTTCTTGTGTCCGCCCTGAATGGGGGGAGTGAGGAATGGTAAGTTATCGGCCCCGATTTTTTTATTATATTTTTAATTTTATAAATTTAAATTTTATTTAAATTGAAACGGGTAGGAAAATGGGAAAATTTTAAACCGCCTCGACCCGCCGGTCCCATTGCCAACCCTAATTTCTTTTCTTCCATTTTCTATCTTTTCAGTTAATAATATTTTCTATATTCTTTTGGTCGTAGAACATAATTACCACTTTTGAAGGCTTATATGCTGGGCCAAAACCCTAACTTTCTTTAAACCCATCTCCCAGGGTGTTCTGCCGAGTCTCAAGGTATTTCTTTTTCTGTTTTTATGTGATTCACAACTGCTTCTTTTTGTTTTTTATCTGGATTATACACAAAAAATAATTTGTTTTTTTACAACTGATTTCTGTATGAGTTTTAGAATTAGGAGACTCGTGGATTTTATCAACCATAGGTGAGTAATTTTCTGCGATAGTGACAGTATTCTATTTCTTTATTAATCTAAAGTATTCTTTATCTGAGTTCTTTCTTGTTGATGAGTACTGCCTTGTTGTCTAAGGTGAATTCATTTTTAATCATTTGTTGCCATCGGACGCGTAAAATTGTCATTTTTAAGATGCTCTTTCGTGTGGAATTAGTAATTTAGTATCATGCACTTCAGGTTTTCGACTATTTGTCAAGTTACTGTCTTCAAACCAATAGTGTTGCACGCTATACTAGTCAGAACATGCATAGAGAGCTTTACATATCTCCTATAAAATATATGCTGCTCAGTAACAATAGCAAGCTCGAGACTTCTATATACAGATTATCGAATATCATTTTGAGGGTCTATCAGAATGGTATTTCCATCTGCAAATTTAATAGGCTACTCTCAAACAGATCACTAGCATGAGTACCAATCCAGACAATGAATCGCAGAATACTTCTTCAAGTTCACAAGATGCACCAAAGCCACAGATTGAAACAATTCGCCTGCCCACAGTTGAGGAAATACGGGGTCAGGACATTTGGAACAATTGTGCCGTTCGCAGCGTTGTTAGTGGAGTCATGGGTATTTTCAGAAATCTTACTTTCTTTACTTCTGATTTATTTATTTATTTATTTTTGGATCTTTTAACCCGATGCTACTTTGCAGGAGGTGGGTTGGGGTTGTTTATGGGCCTGTTTCTCGGTGCACTGGATAATCCAATAATGCAAGATGAAATGACTGGAAGGCAGCAGTTTATATACACTGCAAAGCAGATGGGTCGAAGGAGCTGGAATTCCTGTAAAACCTTTGCTGTTATGGGTTTCATCTTCTCTGCTGCAGAATGTGTCATTGAAAAGGTATGTACATCACTTAATGAGAAGCATTAAGTTGAAAATGGTTAGGCTCATTTTATTTCCCTGAAAATTTTCCGGAGAGGATGACCATTGGTGATTTATTTGAAGGCCCGGGCCAAGCATGACATGACAAATACAGTTGTTGCGGGATGTGTAACTGGAGGCACAATATCTGCTAGAGGTAACCTTGATATGTGGTCATACAAATTCCGTCTTCCCTTTGTTCTTGGGGTTCAATATGTTAAGCTGTTTGGCAGCCTCCATTAAATTTATAATTCATTTTTCTCTCTCTTCTTATTAACCACACATTCTTTAATAAAATACTATTACACGTCACCCCAAAACTTTTTGTTATTTAATCGCACATTCTTTAAAAAATCACTATCCCAAAATGTATTTTCCCCAAATTCTCATTATAATGGGGGCAAAACAAGGGCTATGAGTATGTAGATTTTTGTCATATAATGCCATGTTAGTCTTGATTGTAGTCACTTATTTGCCTCCCAGCAATTCTTGATGATTCTATTCAAATTTTTAGAATGGTATATCTCTGGGGCTTTGTTTGGTTTGTGAATTTAGACGAGAAGGGAGAAATGAATCAAATTGGTTTACAATTATCTCGTGCTGATATAAAGCTCAAATTTGACGACACTGAAGATATAGTTTAAATTTTTTACATGAGCTTGTATGAGCTCTATTTTTTTGTCCAAAATACATTTATTGATAGTATTTTGATGGAGAATGTGTGGTTAAAATTTTTTTTAAAAAAAAGTTGGGTTTGCGTGTAATATTATTTTATTGAAGAATGTGTGGTTGAAAATAAGAGAGAGAAAAATGTATTTTGGAAATAATGTGGACCAAATAAGTGCATAAATTATTGACTCGATGGTTTCCTTTTTTATTTGCAACTAAAATATCATCACTTTTCTCTTTTCTTTTCCTTCCTCTATGCAAGTACCTATGTGGCCTATACATTCTAAATCCCTATTTTCTGATTTGGTTGTACATTAAAAAAAATAAATAAATAAATTCCAAGCCCTTGTCTGAGCTCCATTTTAATGAAAATTCGAGGAAAAATGTATTTTGGAATAGTATTTTTTGGAGAATGTATGGCTAAAAAATAAGGAAAAATTTTGGTTTATGTGTAGTGTGGTTGAAAATGAGAGAGAGAAAAATGCATTTTGTAAAAAATGGAGCCCAATCAGGGCCAAAATATCTTTATTCCTTGTGAGAATCAGTTGATAGATGGATGCTAGAGAAGTCTGAGAAAGTTTCCTTGTATGAGTTTTATATAAGGATACCCCTCAGAGTTTTGTCCCTATCATCATTCTCTGGATAAACTTGATAATGCAACTTCGTATATTGAAATTCGGTTCGATCAGTTTCAAACTTGCTATTTTATTATTATAGAAGATTATTCTTATATTGATAATAAGACATATTTGGAGAAGATAAATGTTTGTAGTACAATGGTTCTGATAGTTGGGACACTGGATGGAAATGAACAACCTGGCATGATAAATAGCGAATTACATATCTAGAAACTTAAGCTACTAATCCTGTGGAATTGTCAACTAGTTATATCTTAATGCAAAGTGCCATCTGACGTTTGAAACCTTACAGTTGAAAGTGCTCAAAACTATTTTCGTTTGAGTTTGTGGATTTTAAGTTTAAATTTATAATATAAATGTTCAATATTGCATGCCAGAGCTAGTTAGTTAGTTTATAATTTTAGATAATTGCTGTGGAGGCTAATGATAGAAAAATTGGTGGATTTTTTCACAATCAAGTGCATTTAATTTATTGCTAAGATGTGCTGGATATAGTGTTGTGAACATTTCAGTCTATATCATACAGAATATTCGATGGGCACTGGAGAGTTGGCATTTTTGAACCATTTTGATACAACAAAAATCCCTAAGATTAAAACAACAGAAATGAGGATGTCAAGATGGATGTGTAGTTGTACTAGAATGAAAAAGGATAGTAAAGGAGAATGTACACCAACAAGAAAAAGTTTTTCTAATTGAGGATAAGGGAGTCCCTACTTAAGTGGCTGGGATATGAATTGCCTAGACCACAAGAAACTCTAATTTATAAGAATGATGTGGTCTTGGTAAGAATGTGTTGAAAGAACGAGAGGTTGTTTAAAACTAATATGGCATGATAAGGACCTAGATGCTTTATATCTTCTAGAAGATGTAGTCATGAAAAAAAAAGAGTGACAAAAAAGGAATTTATGTAAAAAAGCACTATGTTACCATTGTTACCCATTTCTTGAATATGAACTACGCTGATTTGATAATTATAGATGTTGAGCATGACAAAATGCTTGTTATGATGGTTGATAGTTGTACAAGTCAAGCAGTACATGTGAAGCACTGCTTGACAATGAGCGCAAGACCATGTTAAGTACTATTTTTAAATAAAGTAGTTGTGTCTGACGCATGATTAATATTTTATAAAAAATTGAAATATAGGAAAACCCAAACAAATAAGCAATTAATATGTTCAGTCAAAATTAAAAACCTGATGATAATAAGTGATTAAGACGATACTTTGAAAGTAAAAAATCAAGAACCAACATAAATAAAGAATTAGTGTTAGATATAAATAATAAAATAAAGATTCAAAAAATTGGAAAACTTTGGTTGCACTTGTACATATTTCTACATGTTCACTTCGTCCATTGTAACCGCCAAAAAAGTGTTTTTTATACCATTGGACGACCAGGGTGTCTGTAATCATACTTCAAAATGACATGGAACATGTTCTATTAAATGAAAGACTTGCTGCCTTCATATCTGTGAGGATCTTCACCTGCTTCCTACCATTAGTAAATATATCTTCCATCTATGAATAACCCATGAATAATTTACACACTATAAGATAGTGTTTGGTTGAATTGATGTTCTTGACATTGAACTAAGCAGCACTTGACTATACGTAATTTTTCAAGCTGTGAAACATCCAGCCTCTAAAGTGTAAACTGGAGAGCTAGTGTGGAGCAGAAGGGTTATTAGGGGCATTTCTATTGATAACGCACTAAGATGGAGATAATAACCCAAATGGTCATTGAACTTTACAAAAAGGTTTCCATAGGGTCACTGAACTTTAAAATTCACCAAAGCTGTCACTAAACTTTGCAAAAGGTTTTCACAGAGTTACTGAACTTTAAAAATCACCATATTCATTACTAAACTTTGCAAAAGGTTTTCCAGGAGTCACAATTCAGTAATCTCCTAGGAAACCTTTGCAAAGTTTAGTGATCCCGTAGAAACGTTTTGCAAAATTTAGTGATGAATGAGATGATTTTTGAAGTTTAGTGATCTCATGGAAATCTTTTGCAATGTTCAGTGACCCTTTGAAAACATTTTGCAAAGTTCAGTGACCATTTGGGTTATTATGTCCACCAAAGATTATATGATAATGGAGTGAACTTTATGACTGGAAATGTTTTTGTTCTATTTTATCAAATCTCTACATTACAATGTTGCTGAGTGTAAAGTTGTTATAGATACGCATTCAAATGTAATGGAAATATTTATGTAATAAAACAAGCATCTTTCATTTGCTTTCTAAGTAACCCAGAGATGTATGAACTTACGGAAGTGTTCAATACCCTTTTCCAAGTGTCAAGTTTCTTATGGGCATACAAATTTTAATGATGAATTTACTCAGATTTAGTTCTGTATGTATTAGGCAGTGTATCTTATGTTATACTAATTAAGGTAACGAGAGAATTGATATATCATGTAGCATTTTAAGTTTTCAAATTGTTGCTTGATATTATTTGCATAATTCAGATTTGCTGATTGTGTCTTCTCCATTTGAATATTGGTTAAATGAATCTATCTTGGGGTTTTTTCAGGGGGTCCAAAAGCGGCATGTGCTGGTTGTGCTGGTTTTGCTGCATTTTCAGTCCTGATAGAGAAATTCCTAGATAGACACGATTGAAGCCAACGGAACATTCAGTTTTGCTGGCATAGTTCATGAATTTGAGACGGGAATTTAAGACCCATCTATACAATTCTTTTTAATAGTTTTTCCCTTGCCCAGTTACAACTTAATTATATTTTGTAGCCTTCGAGGGATGTAAAATGTGTTTCATAAACACTAGCTATTCCATTTTGTAATCGTTTCAAATGACCTTAGACAAATTTGCCTTTCATATTCGGAAAATTCAGTTGAGATCACATGATATTACATCATGAATTACACCCAATAAAATCATTAGTTCCAAAATTTCTGCTGTGCTTTTCTCTGAAGTTGTTTGGGGAACTTCCTGTTCTGATATGCTGCCCGTCTTTATCCTTTTTATAAAACCTTGTTCCTGGAATTTCATGCACATTGCTATCGAGACATTTTACTTCTTTCTTTTTTTTTTTTGGTGGATTTTCTTGCTTATTGGTAATGTCATGCTTTATCTTTTGCTATGGATGGATAGTATGTTGTGTTGAAATGAAGCGCGCAGATCTGATTTCATTTCTGCCATGTTAACAATTGGATGCTGGACGATTCACATTTCACTGTGAATGCAATGAACGAATGGACATCAGTTAAACTCTATGTTAAGGAAATGTACTTTGAAACCATTTCTCTGCGCAGGGGAGATTGAAGTAATAAAAATTAGAAACAAGATTTATATAGGGTTTTACTTGATTAGCAAATGCTATATGGATGCTTAGAGGAAGTGAATTTTTATAAGAAATATCGATTTCATTGAGGATACAGTTACCATATAGACGCCATTGGATAATATCGGTACACAAATTTTCAGATATTGTAGCTTTGCTTCAGGAAATTGGGAGTGGTTTCCGACAAGGCCAGGTCACGCTGATGCTAATACGATGTCACAAGTTGAAACCATTTCTAGGGGACCCAACAGTCCCAAAAAAGTGGTGACAAGGGGTAGATCATCAAGGGACATTTGGGCCAATCAAACACAAAAACCATCATAGGCCTGCAAGCACAAACAGGGGCAGAGCTAGGATTCTTTTTCAGTGCGAGCACAATTTTGTCCGCGCCGTCGAGTTTTTAGTCATGAATGATTAGTAACTCACAGTTACAGAATGATTTCGCAGTCACAGAGAGGCGGCATTAGCAATTTAGCATTTTAGCAACATGAAATTGGAATCAAGCTTCAGTCACGGAGTAAGTGAACTCACAGTCACGGAGTAGTGAGTCCATTAACACTGAGACTTGAGTAGGCTGGTAGCATGCTTCAGGAATCACCGAATCAGTCAATTAGGCTCGAGGGCTTCACAGGCCCGAGGCTCCTAGGTCTAATTTCAAGAGCATTCAAAAGCAATTCAACAGCAATTCAAGACTTCAAGCATTTCAATAGCATTTCAAAAGTAATTTCATATGTTAAAAAGAAATAATTACAACTACACAAATCAACATAAGTAAATAACTGTCAACAAATAAAAACTGAACAAAAACTTGAGTAGGCTTTAGAGTTTAGGAGTCAAAATCAAGGGGCTCACCTTCTTCTTCTATTGTGCCGGTGATGGCGTCGCGAATCGAAGGTCAAGGACTCGGGGTCTGCTGCCGGTTGCCGCGTCTTGAGAAGTTCAAGGACTCTATTTCAAAGGTGCTGCTGCTGCTTGCGTGACCTGCGTCTAGGGCTCGAAGGTCTGCCGGCTGCCTCGATTGAGAAGTTCAACGTCGGAGGCGGTAGATAAAAGTCAAAGACTCGGAGGCGGGAGGTCGTCGGACACAGGTGGAGCATGGAAGAATGATGAATGAATTACGAATGTGTTGAAATTGAAAATTGGGTCGGAATATTGGTTGATGGTATTACCTTATTGGGCATTTGTTGGGCTTTTTCACTCATTGTCATTTGCCTACGTGTGGGCTTCAGCTTTGAAAATGAAAAACACCATAATCAAACCCAGAAAGCACCAGTTGAAAAAAGGCACCATAATCAGACGTAGAGAGCACCAAAAGTTCAGTGCTTTTTCACTCATTGTCATTTGCCTACGTGTGGGCTTCAGCTTTGAAAATGAAAAACACCATAATCAAACCCAGAAAGCACCAGTTGAAAAAAGGCACCATAATCAGACGTAGAGAGCACCAAAAGTTCAGTGTGGGCATCTGCCCGCACTGGTCCTAAGCTGGCTCCGCCCCTGAGCACAAAGCTAGGAAATATTTGGCCTGCGGTCCAGCAAATTTATAATTCATTCGGGAATTTTTAATGGATCATATGTACGAAAATGTGTGAATATTAGAAGAGTAATATTTATGCATATGTGGATAAATTAATGTTTTAATTTTGATTGAATTTGTAAATCATTTACAAATTAGCTGTCGAATGGTTCATATACTTAGGGGTTGTTTGAGCCCTATTTTTTTATTTTTTTTGAAAAATGTATTTTAAAATAGTGTTACGATGGAGAATATATGGTTAAAAAATAAGGAACAATTTTGCGTTTACGTGTAATATTATCTTATTAAAAATGTGATTGAAATGAGATCAAATCACTGCTAAAGAATGTATTTTGATAACAAAATGAGGCTCAAACAAGGGCTTAGTTACTTATCTGTCAAAAGAATTGATTTTGTGATGGTGATGGTGGGTGCTGTTGCTTTGGCACGCCATATTTGATCATTCTACCAAACAGAATATGAATGATGATTCACACGGCACGCCAGTCTCTCCTTTTAACAAAGATTTGCACAAGTTTCTGAAAAAAACTTTAAAAGTATGAACCCTATTTTTCGGTATTTGTCATCATCTCAATCATCATCTTCTATCCTTTTGTGTATAAATATTCTTTATTGTATGTGTGATGTTTAAAGGTAATTTCTTACTAGACATCAAAACTCATAATTTATTCGCTTAAACCCATGATTTTTGACAAAAATAAGTTAAAGACGTTGCTGCAGACAAATTCAAGCGTTCAAACGAATTTAAAATGAACTCATAAAAGACATGCACTCTCACAACGATTTGAGATTTCTGTCGAGCCATTAACAATTTAGTAGTTTCAATAGTTGAATATTGGAATTTCTCGGTGCCCAATAATTTTGGATAACTCTTATATCATTTGTCTTATCGTAATTATTGGTACAGAGTTTAGTCAAGTAAATTAAGTCCCCCTTTCTCGACGAAAAATTTTTCACGACAAGAGCGAATTACTATCAAGCTTCTCGCTTTATATAAATTAATTTGTACACTAAATAATTGAGCTCTCTAAGCATTTGATCCTGCTTATGTATCCATTAAACATGTTCCATTTTAAAGGATAGGGGATTTTCACAGAATTACGGTAATTCTTTGTTGATAGAAACTTACCTGTAAATACTTACGAAAACAGATCTACTCGATATAGGGTGGGGTCTATAACTCGGAGATTCGAGAATGTGGCCGCTAACCACAGTATATAAGTCTGAATCCCTCGTCACCTACTACTGGCCCAAAAATTCCATCACATGTTCAAACATACCGTCTGTGTATATTATGCATTGACATGAATAACAACGCACGCGACAAAATCATCCTTAGATGATCTTTTCACTTTTATACCATCCTTAGATATGATTTGCAAAAAACCATGATGATTGCATGCATTTTTTTTTTATATTTATTTTGCAGCAATTAAAACACCCACTTCATTAGAGATTTCCATACCCAACCTAAATCATAGTCCTTTTCGATTTCTNTATATTTATTTTGCAGCAATTAAAACACCCACTTCATTAGAGATTTCCATACCCAACCTAAATCATAGTCCTTTTCGATTTCTCTGCCTAATGGTCCTCACTTGTCTTCTCACACTCTTGTCTATATATATCTTTCTTTCACTCTATCTATTATCTATATCTATAGAACTCTCCCTTTGAAGAATTCTAAGGCTGAAAATGGGTGACATTTCTTTCTCTAATGGAACAAGTAATGGTAATGGTAATGCGGTGGGAGGTCAAAGAAAGAGCTGTTGGTATGAAGAAGAGATTGAAGAGAACTTGAGATGGTGCTTTGCTCTCAATAGGTATATATTATTTAGGAATGTTTTCAAAGTGTAATTCTCATCTAGTACTGCGTATCAAATATGCACCAGAAGTTTTTGTACTATTTTCCATAATCTTGTCTTTGAAAAGTTCAGACAAGATAGCCAAACTTGTTTAATTGCCAATTCCACTAATTGAATAATTTCGTTTATTTTTTTGCTGCAGTATTTTGCATACAGGTGCCAGTCAGTACCAGGACATTCAACTTTTGGATACAAAGCCTTTTGGAAAGGTTCATGTCTTCTTACTTGTGGTGGGGTGGGGTGGAGCCTATAAATTAGGGATAATAGTTAAGTGACATGTTTTTTCAACAACAAAAATGTGATCCAACTTTGATTGTTGATGATAACAGGCTCTAGTGATTGATGGAAAGCTTCAAAGTGCAGAGATTGATGAATTTGTCTACCATGAGTCTCTTGTCCATCCACCACTTCTTTCTCATCCCAAGTACTTTCCCTCTTCTTATAATACAGTTTTATTAGTTGTAATTTGTAAACATAAGTACTTAAATCTGGTCGAGTCCCAATTTTCACTTTGCAATGCCCATGCATTGATTTTCAGTCCGAAAACAATATTTATTATGGGGGGAGGTGAAGGATCCACTGCAAGAGAAATACTCAGACACAAGACAGTGCAGAAGCTTGTCATGTGTGACATTGATCAGGTACAAAACCTTGAAAACCAATTTTCTTCTATTTAGAAAGTGCTAATTAACTTCCATTTGGAAAATTTATAAAAGGTTAATAAATAGGAATAGTAAGAGGAATACTAGTGATCCCACGAAATGTGTATCCAAAGGGTGGCTTAATTATGTACAACTGATGATGCAGGAAGTGGTGGAGTTCTGTAAATCATACTTGGCAGTTAATAGAGAAGCTTTTTGTGATCCTAGACTAGAGCTC
>NC_036247.1:5213537-5229470 GCF_002742605.1 Olea europaea var. sylvestris
TATTCTTTAAAAAAAAAAAATTAGGACGGAGTCAGAATTTTCGTGCAAGGAGCCAAAAAAAAAAAAAAGAAACTAAAATCTATTTCATTTTCAAGGTTATATATAGCATGAATACCAACATGCACAGGTGAAAATAATTAAACCAATTCTAGTTATATAGTCTTATATTTTAACACTAGATAATTCAAAATAATGACACATTCATATTAAATCGATATTATGATCTATCTATATATTTGCTAGAGATGGACATCTTAAATCAGACTCATCATTCTTTCATATCTTCGATATAGATAAGAGAATATTTTATTGTAGAAGTTTGAAGAATCTCCCTACATTTTACTTTGTGATTTCATCATAACGATGCTCATATTTGAAGAGGCACGTGTAGTAGCTTTTGAGATGAGAAGAGTTAAGACGATACGAATTAATATATCAACACAAGTATAGTTCATTGATTATCATGTCATGCCCCACATTAGCCACAACTCATAAAGTGTTTGAAAATATTGAACATGAGAGTTATATTGAACTTCAAATTCTAAGAGCTATGATTGATTTTTTTTTTAAATCAACTCCTCTTTATCTGTAAAGTGAGCAAGATAGAATGTCTCCAAGTTTTTAAATATGCTCAACATTGAATGTCTTTTTGGATCTAATGTTGAGCTAAGAATAAGCCTTTTGTTTGATTCTGATTCTTTGAGAATCGCTTCTCTTATACACTTATTTTCAACAACATATTCTTTAAAAAAAAAAAAAAAAAAAAAAAAAAAGTCTTTTTCTCTATTTTTTAATCATATTATCAAAAGAGGCTATACAAAGTGAAGTGTTGACCTTGTGTGACTTTTTACTTTAACTGATTATCACGTGGCCTACCTTATATGTATAGGAATAACAAAAACTATTAAAAGTATAATTAAGAGGGATGAAACACAGATATAGAAAGATTGAATGTTGACTATTCTCTTAATGATAATGATCAAAATGGTAAATAGAAGTGAATATTGTTTGTGCATGACTAACACTATGTTGTGAAAAACAAAATTTAGGACAAGTTCATGTAACTTTTAAAAAGAAAAAGGCAGGTCTTTGTAAAAGTCATTTACTACGATTGGGTAAATTACTCTAAAAATAATCATTTTGTATTCCCTAAGGTTTGAACTACTTTTTTTTAATCTTAGTGCACATTGTCTAATCAAATGACTTTATTCTAAGTGCATCCCCGAACAAGTACACGATGAAGAAAAATCATAATTATCACATGATTTGCCTCTCAATGTTTAAAGTAGGTAAACGCCAAAAAAATAAAAAAATAAAAAAGAAGGGAAAAATTCTTTTTGCCTTTCTCTTCTTTTGATCTGTTATTACTTTAAGGAGGGATGTAAAGCATTTTTGTTTTATTCTTATGTGTTCAATTGAAATGCCTTTTAGTAGGGTATTTTATAAAAGTATCTAAAAAATAAATCAAAAGGCCAATTATTTATCGAATTGACTGGAAAATTCTCTCATCCAACATTTTGTCAAATAATATAAAAAAATTAACATACGTGCTCAAAGTATACATATACACAATACATAAAGTTCGTAAAGGAAAAGAAGTTGGGAGTCAAAAGAGGATAGCTTTGGTGCAGCTCCGTGTGGTCCCAACAAAAAGACCTTTTGCCATCTCCAATGAAAATAAGTCAAGCGATGGCTCGCCCCCCGGGCACTTCTCCACTGGCAAAGGATGGGCTATGTCAAACCTGACAGATCAGAGGTCGTGAGTTCGATTCATGGGGCTCTTGGAAGGCAAGGATTTATTCTTGGAAGGCAAAAGAAATCTTGGAAGGCAAGGTGCAACTTGGATTTGCTTGCTTGCCACTTTGGCAGATCAGATGGGGAGGGCTCGGATCCTGGCTAGTTGGAGGCACATCCCGCGATTAACTGGACTGTGTAAAGAGGGGCCGGATCACAGACCCAAGGATTAGTCAAGAATTGGACACCTTGTAAAAAAAAAAAAAAAAAAGAAAGTCATGCGATGGCTAAACCCGTTGAAGAGAACCAGCTTTGGCGAAAATGATGTAACAATTTTTAACATTACCCAAATTTGTTGAAATGTCTTCATGCAGAACTACGCACATGTAAAAAAAGCAAGGAGTACAATATTGAATAGAATATCGTTCACGTATCATAAATATATTGTGTAATCGTGTTAACAATAAGTTATATACTTAGCAATGAGTTACAATTTACTAGTAAGTAAGTAACTCATAGGCTTTTACATGTGTGACAATGGACAATTTCACATTTCTAGACTTAATGAACGCTGATATCAATGTGTGCATCAAGTCATTGACAGTAATTTGTATCATTTTCGGTTCATTGCTTAGTTAAGTAAGTTAGCAAAGTCAACCCCAAGTGCATATTTTTAGTTAATCTCTATGAATATGATCTGTTGATTTATCTTCTTTGCTCATCATCGGGAATTATGAGGTTCAATTTGTGGGTTAGTTGTCGCAAGGGTGTAGTTAACTGGTTTCGAATGAATCTCCGCGGCTCCGCCTTAAATACTAAATTTTTAACTACTAATGTGATCGAATTCAGGGGGCGATGCCAGCCCCAATCTAATTTCCTTTTTTATTTGAAAGTTTTTTGTGAAGTTTGCTCAGCCTAAGAGAGTATTTGGTGAGAATTTTGAAAATTGATTATTTGACTGTCAAAGATAAAAGTGGTTCCTACTGTGAGAGAAGAGAATTAAAAAATAACGTCTGAAATAGGGAAATGACAATCAAAAAATTGATTTTAATTGGCTTAAAATTATTACCAAACAAGCTCTGAATAACGTTTAGTTCAATCCTGACTCCGTCCAAGACTGTAATGTAATGCAATGACTCATCTTTTATTGACAAATGCGAAGATGTCATTATAAATGAAATGTCACTTGCAGTGTACTACTTTGATTGTCTTTCAATTTTTCATCATACCGAGAAATAAAGAAAGAAAGAAAGAAAATTTGGTTGAGAGAATTGATTGGGACAATAAAATGTGGACGACATATCTCCACGAATAGTTTTTCATAAAAGCCCAGATTTATTTATTTATGTATTTATTTATTATTATTATTACTATTTTATTTTATTTTTTATTTTTTATTTTTTTTAATGTGATTAGATACTGGTGGACGTTGTAACTTGGATATATTTGTTACATCAATCCTTTCTGATGAGGTCCAACATATGATGTGGTCCTCTTCTTAAAAACTATGGAAACTGAGTTCATTCACAGGATATTCTTATTTTTCTGAGCAATTAATACTGTTTGTCCACTCAAATGTCAACTGTCTCAAGAAAATGACTTGACCTTCATTTGCATTTACCTTCAATTGTAACAGATAAAAAATGCATTAGTAGATTAGTAGTAGGAGACAGTGTGGTCCAGATTAAATCTATATCATTCACCTCAAATGACTAAGGTTTCTGATTATTTTATAACTATGAGTAACCTTTGCTCAACTTCGATTTTAGTTTAAAGTTCACTTTCTTGTACTTTCTCTTTCGAATTGATGAAAATTACTTATTTAATGGTCATGTAATTATGTGTAGCATGCTAGTTAAGTACTATGCGGCATAAAAATTATTATAATAAAGAATATGTATTTAATATTTTAATCTAATGTTGATATAACCTTAATTTAATATTTTGTTTCTATGGATCCATAGAGCAATTGATCAAAAGATCAATTACAATCTGATTGTCAGCTAAGAAAATATCAAGAATAGGTGACAAAATTGTCTTCCCCTTATCTCCCAAGTCTAGGTGGATGAATTAAGTCAAAATAAGTGAATTCTATATTTTTACATTTAGTCCTTGTTTGAAAGTCACTTTTTACCTTTTTACCACGTTCATTTTTCATTACACAGGAAAAAAAAAATCGAAATTTTTTCCCTACTTTTCGCTAAACATTCTCCAACACAATCATTTTAAAATAATTATTTCCGCATAAGCACTTAAGTAGATTTAATTGGATCGTTTTATGCTTTTATCTAAATCAACATTTTAACATCATTGTTGTTATATAACATTATTCTTATCTCTACAAAAAAAAAAAAAAGATTTAACCCCAATATTGAGGGTTCCCACAGTCCCGTCCCTAGAGTGTCGTGAAGGAGGTAAATCGTGGAATATGCCTCAACAAACTAGGGAACAAGAACTTGTCTGTACACTGGTCCTCACAAAGAGTCCAATTTCATATCTTACACTGCGATTGTCAGCAAAGTTAAAACTATCACACTTCTATCTTTTGCATCATTGGGATGTTTCCGGGGAAACATTATTCTTATCTCTGTGCCAAGCTTTAAAAGTCCAAGCACTAATAGCGGCATTTGTGTACTTTGCGCCCTACCATATCACAGTGTTCCCCCACTGCAAATACGCCAGTGATGGACTCGTAGCGTCTCAATCAACCAATCAGACATCCCAAAATCAGTGTAGGCCATTTTGTAAATGGCCATGGACAAGCTCCAAATTTTAACTTTTAAATTATCTTTAAATATTTAATTAATTAATTTATTTTTAATGCTTTGATCCTCAATTAAAGATGGTTGGTTTGAGCCTTTGTTTTTTTTTTTTTCTTTTTTTTTACTAAGCTCTCGGATTGAGATGCAATTAGGCATTCAATTCAGCGTAATCAAAGTCGAAAAATCGGTTTTTCATGAGCTCCGTGTTGACTATTTTGACTAAATATTGGAGCATGACTTGTTATAATTTTCGTAATTGCCAAAAAAAAAAAAAAAAAAAAGATGATGAGAAATAAAAATGAAAAGTAAAGCTATTAAATTTAGAGAAAAAAAAACGATTATAGAATGTATTGCATAATTTGGCAGCAGATTTTGAAAAGTAATAAAATAAAAGATTTTTAGACTCTGCTTTTCACTTCTTTATTTATGTATGGTTAAAATATTAATTTTAACATTAGTTAATTAACTTATTTGCTTTTTATTTTGTAATTTTATAAATTTTAGATTTATATATTAAATATTTTTCATTATAAAATAACTTGAGTGAGCTTATTGTTTTCGAAAAATATTTGATAATATCCCACACTGCTATAAAAGTAAAATTACATTTACAGTATTATCAATAATAATATAAAAATCGTAAATGCCTATTTTCGTAATTGCATATGAGAATATCAATAAATCTCATTTGAATCATTTGACTTCAATTTAAATATCTATTAAATTGAAAAGATTATCTCAAATTTCGGATAAATTTCATAATAGCAAACTAAGAGTAGCAGCCATTGAGGTTTAATTTGTCTCATTTGAATCATTTGACTTCAATTTAACATTGAGCCCAAGTTTGATAGAGATTAAAATTTAGATTTTAATCAAATCAATGTCAAAAATTAATTTTAACTATATATTGTATGAGATTCACAACTTTTCAACTTCACATTTTACCAAATTTTATCAAAATCTACAAATAATCTTATTTTAATATGAGAATGTTTGGTTGAAAATAAGTATGACAAAAAGAAAGAAAGTAAGAATGGTTGTGAAACAAGGGAATTGGAGCCATGTCGTAACATATCTTCCATGCATTCAATACATGGAACACTTGAAACAAAATTGTAAAATGAAGATTAAGACGATATCTTTTGTTAAGTAATTTTTATAAATTTAGGTGGGGTAGGATTGGGATGAAGTGGTGAAATTCGAAATTAAAATTGAAGTTCATAGATGACTTGAAACTAAATTGAGACTTTAGTGTTCGAAATGAGATTTTATTGAAAATTTGGTGATCGTACATAAAATTTTACCTTAAGATGTCCAACATTATGAAATTAAGTTTTATTTTTCAATTTGAATTGATGTCCATTAATTTAAAGTGTGAAAAGTTTCTATGAGGACCATGAAATGATTTATGAAAATTTAGATGATTTGTATGATTGGAAATTGATAGTGTGCTTTAATAAAAGATTAAAGACCAATTCACTTATTTTGAAAAGTTGCAAATCAATTCACTACTGGATTAATAGGTTACGGACGACAAAGCAAAGGCTAAGGATTCCTCTTAAATACAAAAGTGCAGATAAGGATAAAGTGTCTCGAGTGAGCCCCCACATCCATATGAGTGTATGAATATCTTTATATATATAAAATTATGTACATCAAATACAACCAGCAGATGAGTCACACATGTTGTGGACCCAAAAGTTCACCAAATCATGTGGACCCATTTCTACCGTGAGATTGAACCATCCGTTACGCGCCTTGACTGCTTTAGTACACAAAAGATTTTGGGTTATTGAATTTGCACAGTAGCAGCTGGTCTACAGTGAGAAAATTATGTACATATACAAAAATCTGGAGAGAGATGAATGGCATTTATTGAAAACTCCGCAGTGGTGAGGACAGCAAACTTCGAATTATTCTTCTTCTGTGTTTCATAATCTCTTCAGTGCCTCTGTTAGACTCGCTTATAAATATATTTATCCCATTATCCTCTCTATACATACATATATGTATAGGTATATGCAGTTTCATGGCTGCACAGAGAGAGAGAGAGAGAGAGAGAGAGAGAGAGAGCACTAAAGTGAGAGCAGTGTAAGTAAAAAAAAAAGGTAAAAGGTCAGGCCTGCTTAAGCCTTTTACACGTGACAAAGGAAGCATTTGCATGCGTGTTGTATAAAAGATTCATCTTCATCATCATTTCTCTGCTTGAATCCACACACCATACACACACTTACTGTGTTTCATTTTATTTTTTATTCTGTTCATGATTAAAGCCCAGTTTCTTTGATTCTAAGATTCAACTCTCTGACTCTTTGTTAGTTATTGGTGAGTTCAAAGATAAAATCTTTGTAGAATCATTCCCTTTATTTTCTTGATGTGTCATTTTCTCTGAGTTTGTTTCTTCATTTTTGAGATATTGATTTCGAGTGAGTTTTTCAATGTATATTCTCTTTTAATTATCTTGCATATACTTTTTGATTGCTACTTTTGATTCTTCCTAGGCGTTTTTATTCTCTTTCTTCACACTTATTTATGCCCAGTTTCAACACACACATTATATGCATGTATGTATATATGTTTCATGTGTCTTATTACCATGGATTTATTCATTTTCCTGCAGCAAGATTTTGGTTTGGATTAGAAGAAGAAGAAGGAATGGTTTTGTCTTCTTGGTATATCTTATATTTGATTACACTTCTCCGTTATATATATGGCAATTATATATTTGCACATGTGGGTTTTTCCTTCAAGAATCTCTGGGTGTCTTCTTTTCCAAAATTCATATTCTGGACTTCAGCAGAATCATAAAAAAATCATCACCTACTCTAAATTTTGTAGCTTTTTACTCCATCTGAAGCCCAGAAGAGGGCGCGAATTTTTTACCGTATAAATGTTTTCTTAATGTCTTTGAGATTAAGAGCCTTTTATGGGTACCCAGAAGTTAGGTCAGAGAAATTTGATTTTTAAAAATATTTAACTATTTTGCACAGTTTTTTTTTTCCTGGGTTTGAAGGATATGCGTATCCTTTTGCTATTGCGTGTGAAATTTGTTGATGCATTATTTACGCTTTTCTATATATGTATGCATTTTTCAATTTGGGATATGTTGCTGAGTTGTGCTCTTTTCTACATTTCTAGAATTTTAGTACAAGGTAAATGCTTCAACAGCAGTGAACAAGGACTAGAAGGGAAAGAACAGTTTTCTTGTCCTATAATTTAAGGGAAGCAAATTCTATCATCATCATGCCTATGGGAAAAATGAAAGAGAGCTCAGAAAAGCACTTTGTGATTAAATCCCAGTTGCAAAACATCATGAACACCAAGAATGCTCAGAATGGTAAAGGTCCTCCAAGCCAAGAGCCTCAAAACCAGTCCTCACCTCCATCAAGAACTAGAGGAAGAAGAAGGGGACGAGGTGGCCGGAAATCGGATCAAGCTGACGCCTTTATGCGACCAAGTTCGAGACCTTGCACTGGGACAGATAGTCCGGTTATTGCAGAGGCGACTCAAGCTACTGTATCGGCTATGTCTAATGGGTTGGTTGGGAATGGAGGTAGCTTATGTAAAGCAGAAGTGTTTTTTCCTTCTTCAACCAAGTCTTTGAGTTTTGCACCCAGGCCAGGGTATGGGCAACTTGGGACAAGATGCATAGTGAAGGCTAACCATTTCTTTGCCGAGTTACCGGACAAGGATTTGATCCAGTATGATGTAAGTTCCTTTTCTTGATAGGTCCAATTCAACATATATTGAGGATACACTGAAGAAAAATAATTAATGTGACCAATTATGTGGCACAAACTTCTGGGGCCCTTATCAGTATATTTATGGTGCTGTCTTCCTCTTATAAATGCTGTTTCTTTGCAGGTGTCATTGATTAAGCTTCTGTTTTTACTTTGTTTCTTGCTTCTGCAGCATTGATTAGTCTTTATAGTTAGTCGTTAACATTGTTCTTATTGTTCCATATGGTTTGTATTACCCATCTGTGTCCTGTTTCTTACAGGTTATTATAATCCCTGAAGTGGTATCAAGAACGGTAAACAGAGCAATTATTGCAGAACTGGTGAAACTGTACAGAGAATCTGAGTTAGGGATGAGATTACCAGCTTATGATGGAAGGAGGAGTCTTTACACTGCTGGTGAGCTTCCATTTGCCAGGAAGGAATTCACCATCAAACTTATAGATGAAGAGGATGGAATCAATGGCCCCAAGTAAGAATTCTTATTGCTTATTACTGCCAAATCTGTCTTTTGTGATACCCACTTTCTCGATACTGAAATTAATACCACTACAATACTTGCTGGAAAACGCCGTCTAAAAAGAAATCCAGTGTTTTGCAGAAACTGATTTGTTGATTTGCTTCGGTTTGTTTATACATTTGTGAAAGCTGACTGAGCATACTTTCTACCTGTGGCAGGAGAGAGATGGAATATAAAGTTGTTATTAAGTTCGTCGCACGCGCAAACTTACATCATCTGGGGCAATTTCTTTCTGGTAAGTGTTCGGATGGTCCACAGGATGCACTCCAAATTCTCGACATTGTGTTGAGAGAGCTCTCAATGAAAAGGTATTAAACCGTGCTTGAAATGTCTGCAAACTAATAATATCAATTAATGACTTTTTCTGAATCATTGACTTGTGTGTTTCGTGTTCTCCTTTAAAAGGTACTGCCCTGTTGGAAGATCATTCTTTTCTTCTGACATCCGGAGACCTCACCCGCTTGGTAATGGCTTAGAGGCATGGTGTGGGTTCTACCAGAGCATAAGGCCTACTCAGATGGGCTTGTCACTTAATATTGGTAATTGAGCATCAAATTTGATTTCCAGTTGAAAATTCATCAGCTTCATCGTGAACCCTTACATTACATTCTTTATTTAAATGCATTATAGATATGACTTCAGCTGCATTTATTGAGGCTCTACCAGTTATAGAATTTGTTGCCCAGCTGCTAGGGAAAGATGTGTTATCAAGGATGTTGTCTGATGCCGACCGCATTAAGGTACTTGTCGTCATTTGATGTGAGATACACTAGAATGATTTCATGTTCATCTTTTCAATGTGAAGTTCTCCCTGAAATTTATTTCAGGTTAAAAAGGCCCTTAGAGGAGTGAAAGTTGAAGTGACTCACAGAGAAAATGTACGAAGAAAATATCGAGTTTCAGGCATTACTACTCAACCCACTCGAGAACTAGTGTAAGATTATTGTTCATTGCATAATGGGTTCCATTAATGATATTGATCGATATACTCTATCATATATTCCAAGGAAACTAATCCAACTACGCTCACTAAAAAAGTTAAATAGTAAGTGCTAATTGGGAGTCGTAATGCATTTAAAATAATTAGCCTTTTCAGTCGATCTCGGCTTACCATACATGTGTATGCCATTTTGTTTCTCTCGAGAGAAATATTTGTTAGTGTCAAACACATAGACACGAGTTTCTGGATGTCTTATTTTCCTTGTTTCTTCCTTCAACTTGAAATCATCCTTAAGTTGCTCTGTGTTGCTCATTTTCTAAATAGATAATTCTACATATACATTATGATATCCATAAGGGTGTTCATAATGTACACGTGGAATTCCATGATTGGAGGATTGAAAAAATTGTTTCTCAACTCTCCAATAATGTATGTCACTTGTACATTGTGGATACCATAATGTACATGTAGTATAACCTTTTCCAAAAAGATGGTTGATTGAGTGAATAACCTAGTGGTCCTATGTCCAGGTTTCCTGTTGATGAACACTCAAATATGAAGTCAGTGGTTGAATATTTTCAAGAAATGTATGGCTTTACAATTCAATATAGTCATCTGCCTTGCCTTCAAGTTGGAAACCTGAAGAAGGCTAACTATTTACCAATGGAGGTAAGAAATAGTATATGACAGGGATTTTAGAGTGTTTTTCTTCTCTTTCGATCTCCTATTTATTGTCTTAATGCAATTCATTCCCTAGGCCTGCAAAATTGTTGAGGGGCAAAGGTATACAAAAAGGTTGAGTGAAAAACAAATTACTTCTCTTCTTAAGTTTACGTGCCAGCGACCCCGAGATCGAGAGAATGATATTCTGCAGGTATCTGATGATACTATCTAATTTCAATTGCATTCAATCTCGTATGGACTAGTAAAATTCATTTTCTTGAAAATTTGCATCATGAAATATTCTGTTGCTAAGAACTTGAGTATGAAAAAGATATTAATATTTCTATCCATCCCACCATCTTCAGTAAAATGCTATAAGAGTGGAAATTACTAGTTCCTTCTCTCGTACTACTTACAATCAATGAAACATGGCACACAATATCCTTAGGTCCTTCGATGGTCAATGTTGAAATACAGGTACTAAAATTTGTGTAAGTTGAGTGTGCACCTTAAATTGCATATCAGTTCCTTTGCTTATCTAAGACTATCAGTATGTCTTAGGAGAATCAGATCTTCTATTAGTCAAGTAATTGAACGTCTAAATTATATGCCTAAATTTTCGTGAGGAGGCCTTTATGATATTTCAAATTTGTAAACTATTCTTTGAAGTAGTCATCTTTGATTTTTCATTTAACTTGAATGCAGACTGTTCAACACAATGCATATGAGCATGATTCATACGCAAAGGAGTTTGGAATCAAAATCAATGAAAACCTAGCTTCCATGGAGGCAAGAGTTCTGCCAGCTCCTTGGGTAATTCTTCGCAAAAAATTTATTTGTTACTTGAAATATTGTTCATCCATATTTCCTTAAACTGCATTTCATGTATGCAGTTGAAGTATCATGAGACAGGGAAAGAAAAAGTTTGTTTGCCTCAAGTTGGGCAGTGGAATATGATGAACAAGGTTGCTTTCCTTGTATATGTCAAATTTACAGTACTTTTCCTTTTTTTCCTCGGGGAAATGAAAATGCCAATACCTATTTCTCAACTAGTTTTTGAATCTGACTTGTGATTTTCACGTGCACAGAAAATGATCAATGGGATGACTGTTAGCCGTTGGGCATGTATCAACTTTTCACGCAGTGTCCAAGAAAGTGTCGCTCGTGGGTTTTGCAATGAACTGGTTCAGATGTGTCAAGTATCTGGCATGGTAGAAATTCCTTCTTTTCTCTACGTTTTATCTTTCTTTTGCGTGCATATGTTTGTATATTGTATTTTCATTATCTAATTTCCTATCGTCTTTAAGGAATTCAATCCGGAACCTGTCATTCCAATCTACCCAGCAAGGCCTGAGCAAGTAGAGAAAGCTTTGAAGCAGGTTTATCATGCATGTATGAACAAACTAAAAGGAAAAGAATTGGATCTTGTGTTAGCCATTTTGCCTGACAATAACGGGTCCTTGTATGGTATGCTGCACAAACACGAAATTGGGTTTTCAGGTTTAGTTACAAAAACCATCAATTTTTGTGAATTAACATTTGCTTATATCTGATTCTCTGGTAATAGGTGATCTGAAGCGAATATGTGAAACTGATCTTGGCTTGATATCACAATGCTGTCTTGCAAAATATGTCTTCAAGATTAGCAAGCAATATTTGTCTAATGTGTCCTTGAAGATAAATGTCAAGGTACAACTGATTGTTATAATCATTCATGGCATGCGTTTTGATTTTACAGAATTTTTTTGACAGTTCACTAGCATTTTATCTCATTTGAATCACAGACAGCAGTTTAGTCATTCTAACACCTACTTGTTTTACATCTAAGTACTAGATTCTCACTTCTGAATTTGTATATGTTGAGCAGATGGGCGGCAGAAACACTGTTCTCTTGGATGCCATAAGCTGTAGAATACCATTGGTTAGTGATATACCCACTATCATATTCGGGGCAGATGTGACTCATCCGGAGAATGGGGAGGACTCCAGCCCATCAGTAGCTGCTGTAAAGTTCCTTCACTGAAAATTTCTCATTGGATCATCTTTTTAAGACCATATCATGTCAGGTTGTATAAAAAATTTTGTTCTAAACATCAGGTTGTAGCTTCTCAAGATTGGCCAGAGGTCACTAAATATGCAGGACTGGTTTGTGCTCAAGCTCATAGACAAGAACTCATACAAGATTTATACAAGTCATGGCATGACCCTATCCGTGGAACAGTTAGTGGTGGCATGATCCGGTATGAAAATTTGCTAAGTCTCACATTTTGCTAGCTTAAATATACTTCACAATTTTCTTCTCTTTCATTTATTTTATTTTTCGTATTTTACCTTTAATGGGGAATTGTGGTATTACTTCTGTATTTATAGTTTGTATACCTCCGTGTGTGTGTGTGTGCAGGGATCTTTTGGTTTCTTTCAGAAAGGCAACTGGGCAAAAGCCACAGAGGATAATATTTTACAGGTGAATACAACTCTCTTAATGACTATTTCGGTTGAAAGCAATATTATACACGAACATGCATCCAAACGAAACAAACGCTACTACCTTTTGTTATAAAATTCTGTTATAAATTAATCTCGGCCATTGAAGTCCAAATCCAGGATCAAAATGATTAAACATATTTGGCCGCTGATTCCAAGTCATCTTTCCTTTCAACAAGTATATGTGAACATTGCTATCTATTTTCTCTCGCACGTTTTTAACTGGATGCATGCATGAGCAAGTTCAAAGCCTGTATATTTTTAACTGAGCAGGGACGGTGTGAGTGAAGGGCAATTTTATCAAGTCCTTTTGTTTGAGTTGGATGCAATCCGCAAGGTTAGTGATAATTCGTCTGTCTTATTTTCTCCTCTGTAAGTTTCTCACAGTATAAAACATGCCAGAATCAAGTCTATGTATTTTGTGTAACGAGCCCTAAACTTTATTCAGGCATGTGCCTCTTTAGAACCAAACTATCAACCACCAGTGACTTTTATTGTGGTACAAAAACGACATCACACAAGACTGTTTGCAAACAATCATAGGGACAAGAGCAGCACCGACAAGAGCGGAAACATATTACCTGGTAACTAGTAATTAATGCAAAACATATCTTTGCTTGTTGAATACTAAATACTAGGAACTTTTAGCTTGTATTACGTTTCCATGTTTCATGATGTATCTTGTTTTAACAGGCACGGTGGTTGATTCTAAAATCTGTCATCCAACGGAATTTGACTTTTATCTCTGCAGCCATGCTGGAATTCAGGTAAAAACACTGTTATCTATTGTGAGGTATTAATATGGAATAGCAATAATAAATTCTCTTGCATTTATAACTGGGAAGGTGACAAATCATCATTTCCATCACAGAAGAAGATTTGATTTATTTTTCTTTATTTGGTTCCAAATGCATGAGTTATCAATACCATATATTATACTTAAAACAATATATAAGACCTTTCTGCCTAGTGCAGCTCGCTCAATTGTGTTTGATGAACCAACCTACCTGCAAAGAAGATGAACTTGTATTCTCTATTTGGCTCTTCATGCATATGTAGCAAGAACTTGTACCTTATTAATATTTATCCCACCTCTCATTCTTCAAAGCCCCTCCACTGATGCTCACTGATCCGTGACTTTTTTTTCTTCCTTCAGAACCCATCAAATATCTGAGACCTCCACCACTTGTTCTTCATCAGCACCGACTACGTTCCTCCAGGCACCACTTCTCCCATCTATTGATTCCCTCCAAAGTCATGCACCAAATTCATAGGCATAATTTGATGACAGTCAAAACAGATATTTACACAAAAAATTTCAGTAGCTGAGTTTCTTTCCTTCTAGGATTGAGCCTCAGAGAAGAAGTTAAATATGATTTCCCTCTGCCTGTGACTGTCATACCAAACTCTTAGAACCACTGGATATAAGTTTATCATCATTTATATTTGAATGACAAACCAAGGTTATGGTGAAAAGTTTCACCTTCACGCTGCTCTTATATTTAGATGCCAAGAACAATACTATTCTTTTGACAAATCAACTGATGCCTACCTCCTCTCAGCTTAGAATATCGTTCACTTATTTGTCTTCTTTACACAGTTGCGCATGTGGCTTGGGAGAAACTTTTGCATGGTTTTATACTCCTTTTCATGTTATAGTTTCCAAACTCTTGTGATAATTTCATTACTGGAAGTAGGTTTGAGAAAATACTGGAGTTGGTGAAACTAAGCCGAAGATTGAGCATGTGCCGTTTCTAATTTCATCCTGAATTGTTTTAATCAGTAGTAAGATTTTTAAAACTTCTAAGTTAATATTAATTTCACTATTCCTTTATACCCAGGGAACTAGTCGTCCGGCTCATTACCATGTTCTTTGGGATGAGAACAATTTTACCGCCGATGGAATTCAGTCACTAACGAACAATCTCTGCTATACATATGCAAGATGCACCCGGTCTGTCTCTGTGGGTAAGTTGCCTCTTTGAATTGATTGGGCCATAGCTTTCCCTGCATTGCCATGGATGATATTGGTCCATGAATTATATGATTGATCATGTTCTAGTTTACCATATAAGAAATTATGAAAGACAAGGTCAGTCATATGATTTTTCATCAAACTGACCCATGATCTATTGTTTTTTGCAGTTCCTCCTGCATATTATGCACATTTAGCTGCATTTCGAGCCAGATTCTACATGGAACCCGATGCTCAGGACAATGGCTGTGGTGCCGATTCAGGTGGCAAGACTACTCGAGCAGCTGGAGAGTCGGGGGTGCGACCTTTGCCGGCCCTAAAAGAAAATGTAAAAAGAGTAATGTTTTATTGTTAGAAAGAGAGTATTAGAAATTGCAAGTAGGGTTCAGAACAAGGCTTCCGTATACATGCAGAACCTTGTTTGTATATGTATGATTAGATGATACATGGTTTTGGCTTTTGAACTGATCGCTAGTGTAAAGGGTAGCTCGCATTAGTCTAATATTAGTACAAAGCTTTTTATTAAGAGTAATGTTATTCATTAGCAAGTTCAATATGGCAATATTGTCAACGTCACAATATCCAATAAAGTTAGAATTTATTTTTATTAATTATATAATGTGAGAGTAGCTTGATCGTCACACTGCACGGTGATCATGTGTTAAAGAATAATAATTTTTTTCTTATACTCTTGATTAGAATTTTCTTTTTTTAATTAGGATGTTGCGAGCGAGCTATTCAGTTCGACCCATGTAACATTCCTAATTCAACTCGAAATCGAGTTTCTTTTTTTACCTTAATAAAACAAAATATACATGAGTTGAAATTTGCTCAAATATTCAATCTTAAGTAATTTAAGATTCTGAATTAACATTTAAAATACACTTTTTGACATATTCTAGAATTGGTGCTCAAGTCCAAGAATGTCACATCTACTATCTTTTCTTATATTGATAAACACATAAAATACCGTGATGATTTCAAGTCAAGGGATTAATTTGATAAACATCATTTAGAAATAATCCACTTACATTGACGTTGTCGTCATCCATGTGAAATCTCTATAGAAGATCTCCAATAAATTCTTCAACTGACAAACATTTGCATATTTACTTGAG
>NC_036247.1:5229532-5239580 GCF_002742605.1 Olea europaea var. sylvestris
GAAATATAATATATGCTAATATATCCGGACCAATGGTACACCGTCTCATTGCAAATTTAGAGGTACATGTTTTTATTTGCAATTTAAATCATGCAAGTTCTTTTATTGCAAAAACCTTAATTTTCTTCTCACTTAAGCCATGTAACTTTCAAATCTATTTACAAATGTTCCATGCCAATCACCATTCTTTTCATTTCCATCTTGAGAGTAACAAGTAACAGTAAAAGAATAGTTAAAGAGAATCATTTTGACATTTTCATTTATATTATGTGGTTGGGGTGTGAAGTCCAAAAGGTATGCAGAATCTTGCTAAAAAATGAAGCTACGTGACAAAAAATAGGTCCGAAGTAGGAAAAAAATTATTCGTAAACAAAGACTAATCCATGTCAGTATGGGGTACCCTACAATCACCTCTCCAATGAGGCCAACCGGAAAGATACACCTTTTTAATACATTATCAGATGAAGATACTTAGGTACATTATCAGACGAATTTGTCTGATAAATTGTCATAGTATTCAGATTCTTTGCAGATGAACCCATAGTTGAAATATGTGGTTCGAAAAGTTGATAAAAGAGGATTAATCAGAAATGCAAGGAAGACCAAAAGGCTTCTGGCTCGAAAATTATATACCACATAATTCAGTAGAAGTGAACACAAAAAATGCTAAGCTACCAATAAATAGCAAATAGTATATCCGTATCAAGTCATTTAAACGTAGGTGAATCCAAATGTATATAAATTGAACAAGAATGGAGGAGCATACCCTTTCCACTAGATTTCCATCACTGGGTCCTTTAAGTGACAAAGATGTTATTCGGGGTTCATGTAAAACTAGATTTTTTTCGTGGTACTGCCATCGGGTGAAGCTACCACATGATCTGATCTATCCTCAAAAAAGTGAGAAAGGTTAAGATCATGCTGGCAGCTTCAGCCGATACTAGTGCACGGTGATAGAACGAGCTATCTGTTCTCATTATAGTAGAGTAAGCAAAAGGAGACTATCTACTTTCTCTCCTCCTTCTGCAAGAGGCTTACCTGGAGAAGAGAGGGCTTATGACAATAAATAGAGGTCCCGAGGAGGAGGGATCAAAGGGGAATATGGTGCTAAAAGATAGAGAATTGGCGAAGGAAAATCTTTGCAAAATCAGAGGATCTAAATTGAATATTATCATGCCATTAGTTAGTGACAGTTTCTATTTATTGTAAGAGCATTTAGTAACTTTAGGGTTTGGAGGGTAGGGGGGCCATTTCATGGCCAGATGCATAGTCTTCTCCCTATTTGCATATCTCTGTGAGTTTGATTCAGTAATTATTTAGGTGGGTGAATGTTATATATTTGAGAAGGCATCTACTATATATATACAGGCAATTGTTGTTCCTTGGCCTGCTGAGGCACATTCTGCGATTTACTTCCCTCACAAAGCTCTAGAAACGGGACGGTGGGAGCCCTCAAGGTTGGAGTTCAACCCTACTATATATATATATATATATATATATGAGATTGCATAAAAGAAGAGATGTTGTGAGACTCTTTCTTTGGGATTTATTAAAGTATTGTTCATTTCATCTAAAAGTTTAAATTGTTAGAGAGATGCTATGTAACACCTTGAAACTTTATGGCTCTAGAGATTATTGGTCTAGTCAAGCCTTTATAGCGATGCCTAATAGCTAATTTGGATCTACATGGATATCTTTATAGTCGAGAAAACAAAGTGGAAACAAATATAAATTTATACTTTTATTTAATTGAGTCAAAATGGTTAGCTAATGATGGAATCAATTGCCCTATTAATATTAGGCTCTCTTTTTTTTAAAGCTAGAATTAAATGACGAATTTTGGAGCCAATAATAACAATAACTACTTACTTAATAATATTAGTTATCGATTTATATCATATTACTATAGCAATATTAGACTCATTTGATAAATCATAATAAATTATGTATATTAGAATTGAGATAAAGCTAATTTGGATAAGATTGAATTAAGATTTGAACGATTGAAGAAATATTATTGAAAACAAATCTTAAGGGATTTATTTGACTTGCTAGTTAATGTATTTATTCCTATCATGATTCCCTTATTAGTTAGTTAAGGAAGGATATGGAATCAGCCATAACCAAACAAGAATTTATGCGATTAAGTCCTACTGTAATCAAATTCTATTAAAGTTGTCAACTTTTTTGCACTCGATTGATAAATAGAATAAATACTAGCTTTGTAGAAATTAAATACGAGTTTGATTTTTTAGTTATTTAAATTGTTTGTTTGCATTTATATAATCATGATTGTCCATAATTTAGAAATTATTTAATCCAATTTCTGCCTTTCCCCCTTGAAATTCATTATAGCAAATACAGTTTCCTCCTGTGTACACGTGTGTTGTATTTTTGCAAAGTAATATTATATTATATAATGTATTTTATCTTTGTTTTAATCCTATCACTTGTGCTATCATCATTTTGAATTAAAAAGCGATAAGGGACACGTTTGCATTTAACCAATAGAACAGGTACACTCCATTTATTTTCTACAAATCAAAACTGAAATTGTACATGTCGTAACTCTATAAATCTAACCACACAATGATTACTCTTGATTTATAATTATCCTTCATATAATTTGGATAGATTTCAATCTTATAGAGGATAATAACTAATACAATTCTAACACTTATCAACTACTTTATGTTGCCTATAAATACTAATGCCATACACATATTTTGCCAAGAACACCATTCCTTTAACTTTGGTTCTGTTCTTTAAATTCAATAGCTTCCTTACTTTTTAATGTCCATCTATTCCACGCACATACACAGTTTCTCAGTTTCAAAGGCATCAAGACTCCTTTTTTTTTTTTTACTATAAATATTCTGGAAAAGTCAAATTGTTGACACATTTTAAAAGTAGAAAACCATTCTCCATCTTTAATTACGTTCAAGGAAGCCAAGAAGTTTGCGAATTGAAATATTCTGTTGGATTATTCTTTCAAAAATTAGTTGATTTGACGAGGTAGGATACTATGTGCAAGTTGTTCCGTCCTTTCAATATTATAATTTTTGACGTGATTTATTTCATGAAATGCTAATTGAGAAATGAAATGTGAGATCTCCTCGGGTCTTCTCAAATATGTTAGAGTATTCGATTGATCACCAATTGCTCTTGATGAAATGATGGTATGGAATGTTGTAAATTCATGTTTTAAAAGTTATTATATTGTTTGGACGCACGTATCCTATTGAGTATAAATTACTCATTCCTTCAATTTTAAAATTTCAGGTTAGATCGGTCGACATGAATGGTGGCTGAGCGATGCGCAGGCTGCCAAGTAAAGAAATTTTCAAGAAAACATTTAAAATAATTCTTCTAGGACATTTTGTGTTTCCATTTAACGTTTCATATTACCTGACGATACATTTATTTGATTTAGCCTTTGAGTATTAAATAAATTAGGAGTTTTAAAGTTCCAATTTATATTTCCACTTGATGTATGTTTATAAAATGATATCGGTAACACCTCAAGTTTAAATCGATAAAATTTGAGGCGTATATCGTCAAGTAATATGAAATGTTAAATGGAAATCAATGGAAACACAAAATGTCCTAGAAGAATTATTTTAAATGTTTTCTTGAAAATTCTTTACTTGGCAACCCGCGCGTCGCTTAGCCACCATCCATGTCGACCGATCCAACTTGACATGTTAAAATTGAAGGAATGAATAATTTATACTCTATAGGATACGTGCGTCCAAACAATATAATAAGTTTTAAAACATGAATTTACAACATTCCATACCATCATTTGATCAAGAGAAATCGGTGATCAATCGAATACTCTAAAATATTTGAGAAGACCCGAAGAAGATCTCACATTTCATTTCACTTCATAGAGACCCGCAGGTCAATTAGCATTTCATGAAATAAATTACATCAAAAATTATAATATTGAAATGAAGATACAACTTATACATAGTATCCTACCTTATCAAATAAATGTTGAAAGAAATCCAAGAGTCACGTTCCAATTGTTTTCTTTTATTTCCTGCTTACGAATTGTTGTCTTGTATGGGTACGTAATAGATGAAATTAAAGAGGCAAGAGAATTATAGTTTTGGTAGAATATGAATATATAATAGGGGATTTCTGTTGAACTTAAAGAATGAAATCAAAATAAAGGAAATGGGGTTGATGGCAAAAACATGTGTATGGCTTTAGTATTTATAGGCAAACATAAGGTAGTTGATAAGGGTTAGGATAATTTGCTTGGATTTTATATTTCAAATATTGATCACTCTATCCATATATGATTTTCTTTAAAATACTAACCATATTTATCCACATGCTATGTAAACAAAATTTGATACAAATATCCTTTTGTGATTTAAACCAAAAAAAGAAAAAGAAAAAAGAAATTGATTAAGATTGGATTAGATATATTCTCAACTTAAAGATATGTCAATCGCACATAAAATAATTCTATAACAAATTTATTTGAATTTAAAAAATTATAATCTCATTTCATATATTATATACAAGATCATGGTTTATGAAAACCCAACCAATCCACATGCCAAAACAAAAAGGGACACATTTTGATTGCTGTGAGCTTAAACATATTTGATAGAATGTAAGTGTACATCAATAGCCAAAAATGATTTTGTTATAGTGGATGGGATAACAGAAATTGGATGTGGTTAAATCATTTTCCAAATTAAAGATAATCAAGATTATATAACTAAAATATTATATTCTTTTCCTAATTATCTTAAAAGACAACCTTTTGCTAATCAAGAAAACTAACTTTGTTATAATAGATTTCAATTGGAAAACGGAATTAGATAATATTCCAACTTTTTCAAATTAATAAAGATAAACGTGATTATTATAAAATATTATAACTTTTTGCTAATTGTCTTAAAAGATGCATTAAAAATACATATTAAATAAGTTTCTTTGAATTTATTTATTCTCAATTAAGTTATCATTATCCATGCATGCACACATTAAGATAAGCTGGACTCCTAATTGCATTGGATATAAGGCTTAATTTATTTTATTGCAAACAAACAATTCAAATAACTAATAAGACTCTTATTTAATTTCCACGAAAGTGGTATTTATTCCCTTAATCTTTGATCGCTATAACATAATTTAGTCTTAACCAAATTAACTTTATCTCAATTCTAATATACATAATTAATTATGATCTATCAAATGAGTCCAATATTATTATAGTAATGTGGTCTAAATCGATAACTAATATTATTAACCACGTAGCTATTATTATTGGCTCCATAATTCATCATTTAATTCGAGCTTTAAAAAAAAAAAAGAGCTTAATATTGATAGGGCAATTGATTCCATCATTAGCTAACCATTTCGACTCAATTAAATAAAAGTATAAATTTATATTTGTTTCCACTTTGTTTCCTCAACTATAAAGATATTTATGTAGATCCAAATTAGCCATTAGTCATCGCCATAAAGGCTTGACTAGACCAATAATCTCAAGAGCCACTTGCATTTAACCAATAGAACAGGTAGACTCCATTTATTTTCTACAAATCAAAACTGAAATTGTACATGTTGACCTCGAAAATTGGTCATTCCACGTGGCCAACCGAGAGCTACTCCACGTATTCCTCCTTACGCACAATCAACGAATGATCAGACGCACACGGTCGGGACCAGCGAGAGTGGTGGCGGCCGTATACACTCCGACGGTCAAGTCAGGTTTAAGTGGTTGGAACAGTACCCAGAGGCTGTGCAAATCAATAATAAGGGGGAGGAGAAAATATATAAGCTTGCTATGGAGTGCTATGTAGTAAGAGTTTCATTCCCTTTATCTCTTGCCAAACCTTGGGTATTTATAGGTGGTATGAGTTATTGGATGTGGGACGCGTGTATACATCTGACGGTACGAGGCGCCCGCTCATAGGCGTCAATCAGCTGCGTCCGTAGAGTGAGCGAACAGCTTGTTTCTTCTGAGTTGAATTGACATAAAGTTGATAAGTCACATCAACTAGCCTTATGGAGACGTCAAATCAATTTAAACCTTAGGTACCGGAAGGATCTTCGCACAAATCTCTTTCTGAAATTGGCTGCGGATCTTCTAACCGGGGTCCACTTGGCCTCAACCTTGAAGGGGGCGAGGTGCTTCAGTCAGGTCAGTGATACCATTTCAGAAACACTTTGGACGAGTCTTTATCAGGTTGGAATATATTGTGGTACGTGTTCCGAGGCGTATCAAATCGGAGCGTAACAGTAGTCCCCCAAGTCCAGGTATAAATATTTATATCATGGGTGGACTTGCTTTCCTGACCAGACCGCAACTCATGGGAGTTTTGGGGGTTGATCTTTTACAGTAATCGAGGTTATGATCCTAGGCAAATGTGCCAAAGTTTCTTTATTGTGTAAGGGAAAAAAGCGACGTCCGAGGCTGTAATCTGCATGGCACTTCGAGTGAGGAGCTCATCTGCCACCGGTGCGCTGACCCGTAGGGCCAACACGTTGGGAGATGGCTAAAACTTTGTAAAACAGGGAGGTAACGGAGCATCCGAAGTGATGACCCACAGGGGGCTTCGCCTCAAGTGCGTCCAAGCTTTGTAAAGTCAAGTGAGGAGCTCATCTGTCACCGGTGCGCTGACCCACAGGGCCGACGCGTTGGGAGATGGCTAAAACTTTGTAAAGCATGGGAGGGAACGCAGCATTCGGGACGATGACCCACAGGGGGCTTTGCGTCAGGTGCGTCCAAACTTTGTAAAGTTGAGTGAAGAGCTCATCTGCCACCGGTGCACTGACCCACAGGGCCGACGCGTTGGGAGATGGCTAAAACTTTGTAAAGCATGGGAGGGAACGCAGCATCCGAAGAGATGACCCACAGGGGGCTTCGCGTCAGGTGCGTCCAAGCTTTGTAAAGTTGAGTGAGGAGCTGGATCCGAGGCGATTCAAACGTCAAATGATTTGACAACTGTTGTGTGTTTCTAAGGTGACAGTTGGGTGCCATGCCCATTCTCCTAAAAGGCTGCTGCGGCTACTTATTATTATTGACGGCTGGTTGTAATCGAGGTGACGCATTTTAAGCAAGCGTGAATGTCACAGCGACATCCTGGGCATAGATCAAATCTGACGTTTCATTTCAACGGCCTAGATTGAAGATGCGATGAACGACTTAGATTGATCGCATTTGAATTCAACGGTGGAGATCGGATTTGTCTTTCTATAAAAGGAGGACTCTGAGATTTTCTTAGGCTTTCTACCCTTGTAAAACAAACACTATATTTTGCTCTCAAGTCATTGGCGATTTCCGACGTTTTCTAAGCAATTCCGACGAGAAAATTGAACTTTCGGTGACCTTACACCATTTCCGGCTAGGAAAACCTCCAAACTCGTAAGTTTCAGTACCTTTTAGGGCTTTTAAATTTTGAAAGAGTGGCCTCGGAGGGGAGTTCTGGTTCGGGGAGGGGGTGAGAACTAGTGAGGATGGACAAGTCCATCGTGGCGACCTCCTCAGAAACAGCCGAGGCAATAATAGGGGGGAAAATATATGGAAGCGACTGGATAGCCCAACAGATACTTCTGTGCATTGGAGGACATCGGATTACCCATCCAAATTAAGAGAGGCCGACCTGGAGAGACTTAGGATAGAGTATAGGATCCCTGATAGCATAGATTTGATCCTCCCCGGGCCGGAAGAGAGAGCTTGCTACCCTAAACCGGGCTGTGTGGCCATTAGCGAGGAGATCCTTATGGCCGAACTTAGGCTGCCAGTTCACCCGTTCTTTAGGATGGTGCTTAGATCCTATGGGCTAGCCCCGACATAGCTCAATCCGAACTCCTGGAGCCAAATGGTGGGCTCCTGGATGTTGTGGAAAGAGGCGTCATTAGGGGTGGAGATGCCCCTCTCCGTCTTCTAGACCCTTTATGTATCTAAGGTAACTGCTGGGAGGGATAAGACTCGAGGATGGTATTACCTTACTTCATGGGGTTCCCACACTCCATTTGTGCTCGATCTGTCAAGCTCCATCAAAGAATGGAAGAGCTCATGGTGTTGGGCCGCAAGGCGATGGGACACAATGGAGGGGGACCCCCTAGCGCCTCTTACGGTCCCGACGAAGTACTCAACACTTAGTGAGTATAGTAGTTGTTTTTCCTTATATTTCTCTTCGGTTCGAATTGCGCCTAACATTTACATTTCTTTTGTAGGTGCTCTTCCTCGGTGCGAGCTGTCATTCAAGGATTTTGAAACCATCTGCATCATTTATCAGCTGCCTCAAAAGAAGAGGTCTTACCATAGGCTGATCCAAAAGAACATCCACTTCATTACTCACAATCTGATGGCATCCCAAGGTAACTGGACCGAAGTCTTTGTTTCTTATTCCGAACTCTCAACACTTGTACTAATTCCTTATTCGCCCTTTGTAGACAACTTTAATAAGAAGATGCCGGTGCACCCCGACTTTAAGACCATCCAGAAGATGATGGCAGAGGTACGGGCATTGAAGGCCTCCTCCTCCTCCTCGTACAAAAAGTAAATGGAGAATTTGGTGGAAGCCAGTAAGAGGCTTCAGCCTCCGACGGAGGAGGAGGTACCGGAGGACCCGAAAGCTGACCTTCAAATGAAGGGCAAGAAGAGTGCTGCCCCGCCAAAATGCCCAACTGTGGCGAGCCCACCCCCTGCTCTGAGGCAGACCATAATTCCCATCGGGGTGGCCATTCCGGAGAAGAGGCCCATCCCAACTGAGCCTGACACTGCCCCAACCACAACATCCCTCGCTGCCGTGCCAATTGATCAAATGCTGGGGTAGCAAAAGAGAAAGAGGCCCCGTCCCTCTAAGGAGGTCGACTTTCTGGGCACAAATCCGGAGGAGCCCGTAAGGAAAGTGTTGGAGGCTCTTCCTCCAAAAACATCTACGGTGGCAGTGGTCCACAGCAAATACTGGATTGAGGAATGGAGGGACCAAACCGCCTCCTACACAGCTGAGGATTTGGTGGCTGCAAATAGCGCCTGCGTGGCTCGGGCCCTGAGTACAAGCATCCAGCTTGAGGGCTTGGTGAAGGATCTGAACTCCAAGAGGGAAGACCTCACCAAGCGCCTCTAGGAGGCGATGCACTATGGGGATGCCGTGCGAGCGACCTAGGCGAAGGCTACGCAGGCGGAGGAAGGGAAGAAGGAAGCTGAGGCCCAGCTAACTGCCGCCAAAGCAGAAGTGGAGCGACTGAAGGAGGAGTTGTACAAGGTGGAGTGCCAAGTGGCTGCTGTGACTCGGTGGCTTGATCACGCCAATGAGCACCACAAGCTCGCCACCGAGGCTCTAGAGGCCTCCAATAAAGAGAAGGCGGAGCTGAGGCAGAAGGCAGAGGCTCTGTCAGAGGAGATTGCCTCTTTGAAGAAGGAGTTGAAGTCTGTAGGGGAGGTGGCAGTCCAGAACTTCATCGACCACTTTGAAGACCATCCCCTGTATGACGACTTCACCATTTTCTGGGCCTCATAGAGTGCCTAAAGCTTATTGGGTCGACTGAAGGAGGTGCACCCCACTTTGGACATCTCCTCATTGGAGGTAGAGTTCGGGGGGCCAACTGGAGGTCGGCCTGATAGGCTTGCCGAGGAAGCTCCGGAGGCCCGGGAGATGGCCAATATAGAAGTCCTTCCAACAGAGTAGGGCTACCTTTTGTAATGGCTTCGGCCTCCTTGTACTTAAATTTATTCAATGGAATGAAATTTTTGCTAAGTATTTGTGCTTTTGCTTTTTTATCTTTTCTATCTGTTCATGTTTGTATGAATGACAAGCGTCAGACTAATTGCCTCATAACAGTAACTAGTTAATAACTGCAGACCGGACCACTCAAGTTAATATAAGTTGAATCACTTAAGCGAGTATGAAGCGACTCTTGATGCTAACCTGTTAACAATTTAAGATCGGACCACTTAAGTAAATATGAAGAGCCCCTTAACATTAATTAGCTAATAATTGAAGATCGGATCGCTTAAATGAACCTATTGAAGGACTGAGGAAACTATTTACTAACTGATGTGGCTCGGAAC
>NC_036247.1:5239680-5243830 GCF_002742605.1 Olea europaea var. sylvestris
TTGCAGACATGCATTTTCATCTTAACTAGAAAGAGATTCAAAAGCTTGTTAAAACTTCTGGCTGCAGCAAACTGATGGCATTTAATTGATTTCAACTTTACTCAAGATAAGAAACTCTTCCTTATCCTAGTATAAGTCTGATTGGTTGTGCTGTAACCTCCGTCCACCACAAGATTTAGTCCACTAACAAACTTCGATTCATCGCTACAAAGATACAGCGCCGCCTCTGCCACGTCCTCCGACATCGGCATTGCCCCTTTCAGAATTGAAGATTCACGAAGTATCTTTTCCACCACCGTCTTATTCGCACCCATTGCCGTTGTAAGCAATGGCGTCGCCACCGCAGTAGGAGATATGCAGTTCACTCTTATCCCATGTTGTCCTAATTCTACACACAGATTCTTCGTTAGCCCCACGATTGCGTGCTTAGACACCGTATACGAATGAGGCGATTCGCCGGAAACAACTGAAGCAACGCTTGAAGTAAAGAGAATAACCCCCTTTTTAGCCGGAATCATAACCCTAGCTGCATGTTTTGCTCCCAAGAATGCACCATACACGTTTACATCAAAAACCCTTTTGAAATTCTCATTATCTGCGTCCACTATTGTGAAATCTAAATTACCAGGGATTCCAGCATTGTTGAACATGATATCTAGGGTTTTATACTTGGATATTGTGAAATCAATCAAGTTTTTTACGTCAATATCACTAGTGACATCGCAATGAACATAGGAAACATTTCCAGAAGAGCCAAGTTCTTGAGAAATAGACTTCCCTTGTTCATCTTGGACGTCTGCAATAACAACTATTGCTCCATGTCGAGCGAAGAGTCTTACTGTACTTTCACCAAACCCGCTTGCTCCACCGGTGATAATGGCAACTTTGCCTTCTAATCTGCATTCAATATGAAAATACATTGATTTATTTAGTATATTTGTAAGAAAAATAAGTGAAGAAAATGTTTAGACCTGTGAAGACGTGAATTAGCTTACCTTCTGTTAGTGGGAACTTCAATGGTGCAGCCATTCATTTTCACGAGTTTCTCGAATTTACTATCTCGAAGTTAATGGTTTTTTAAGTTGTTATGATATGGCAAAAGCATATGTATGGGCTACTATTGAATTCTGTCCTTGAATGAATACAGCACGTGATAAATGAATTTACTCCATCATATGATGTCTTGCAATGTGGTTAATCTCAACTACTTTTTCTTGCAAGTCATCTCTAATTAATTGGCAATCCAAGTTGAACTATTTCATCTAAATTTAGCACCATTTGGTTTAGCTAAAATAGTTGATTAAATTTAAATCAAATTCAAGAATTATTACATTTTTTGGATGTACAACTTTTATCAACTTTTTAACCATATATTTCATTAACTTTTATCAAAATCTATTAAAAATTCGATTTTAACGAAACGATACAATGGCTTAGTTTCTAAAACACCCCATTTGGGAGGACGAACTTCACTATTTATTCAAAATCATGTTGCTGATTTTTATATCTCACAAATGTACGAATCATAACAAGTAATAAAGTAAACATAAGAGTCCGGATATCGTTCCCACGAGAATTACTATTTAATAATTAGTTTAATAATTCCCAACTTTAATTTGATCAAACACAAATAACAAGTTTTAGTAATTGATGTCTAAATTATTCTAACTAAACTAAATTATCTAACATACATAACTTATCGAATTTGGGTTTTAAAAGTATGAATATGGATGCTATGACTTATAATTTTACTTATAGATCCCATTTAATTCGTCTATTAAAATTCATTACAATTGTAGTGTTTGGTCGAATTCATCTAAAATATTCAATTTACCCCCCTCTAGTTCTCATTAAACCTATTTAACTTTCAATCTCATATCTCTATGCGAATCAATTTTAGTTAAACAAAATATTAGAGTGTGTTTGATTGACATGAAAAATATTACCTAGAAAAGAAAATATTTTCCATCTTTTGTGGAAAATAAAAACCAAAGTTCTCATTAAACCTATTTAACTTTCAATCTCATATCTCTATGCGAATCAATTTTAGTTAAACAAAATATTAGTTATAAGAATTCATTTAACAATTGCAATAATTAGTATAGGTATCTCTACACGTTATACTAAATTATCGAATTTTAATATGTGGTCTAAACCTATAACTCACCTCTCGATTCTTAATAGATTTACAAAATCATTGAATAATTGATCAAAAAATTCAAAGTATTAAGTACATAATTAAAATCAACACATCTATTTTAAAAACTTGAATCTTGAATAAAAGAAATAAAATGGTCACGAATTTGGATGGAAAACTGATATTTTCCATGGAAAATAAATGTAATCAAACACACCATTAGTTATAAGAATTCATTTAACAATCGCAATAATTAGTATAGGTATCTCTACACGTTATACTAAATTATCGAATTTTAATATGTGGTCTAAACCTATAACTCACCTCTCGATTCTTAATAGATTTACAAAATCATTGAATAATTGATCAAAGAATTCAAAGTATTAAGTACATAATTAAAATCAACACATCTATTTTAAAAACTTGAATCTTGAATAAAAGAAATAAAATGGTCACCCACATATTACATTGTTCGCACTGGCTATGAATTTAGCTACTCATAATAATAATAAAAAAATAAAAGGTATAGAGTTTTTGACCAAGTTTTGAAATTTTGATCATAGAAAAAATTGGATCTCGCACCAAGAATCTTCTTCAACCTCAAAAATCATCAAAGCCTAGTTTTTGCTGTTTGACTTGATGATATATGTGTTTTTCCCTCCCCAAATGGTGTGGAACTCCATCAAAAATTTCAAAACCTTATATTTATAACTACCCCAACGTTTTTTATTGTTGTACGATCTTTATGGGCTTTAAAAGGACCAAAATTGTGCCCTAATCTATATCAAGTTGGTGCCGCGACGCCACGAAGACAGATTATGGCGCCGAAAATTTCAGCATGCACCCCCTTTAATATTTTTATCATAACTTTTGCTCTCGATATCCGATTGAGACAATTTAAATTGGGTTGTAAAAATAGCTTAAATGGCTACAATTTTACTGCACATAGTTTTTTTCCAATTCGAATATTTATTAGGTCAAAAATGGATCTCAATCTCCAGCTGAAAATCTGGAACATGGATGTGGTAAAAAATTGATTTGTGAAAATATTTTGGTTATATATCACTCATTTTGACTTATAATTGCTTCCAATTGACCCATAACATTCTCGAATATTCATTGTGAGGTTCGACACAACTTTTGATTCCTTATACTTTAATCCACAAACTTTGAATCTTGCCTTTTTTTTTTTTTGCCGATCTTCGCTTATTTCTTTCGATTTCACTCCCATTCATTGAGTTTCATCTAATAAAACGAAATATAAAATAAATTAGGCTATAATTGTTCAAAAAAACTATTCAATATCTATATTTTTTGTCCAAATAATTCATTTTAAACCTTAACTAGAAAATATATATAGGTACTGCTCCAATTAAAACTGCTCCAACTACTACCAATCATGGGCCACAGATCTCCTGACTTATAAGCTCAACCCTTCAGGACGTTGATGATCAGCCCACTTGCCTCTGCCCGCTGCAGCACCGAATAGCTGGGAGTTGCAGTAGAATTAATCAAGGCTATGTTTGATTCCCACTTTTTATGACATGAAAATGAGTTTTGTATCAGTTATTTTTTTTGGAGAATGTGTGATTGTTAAAAAATAAAAAGTAAAATTTATATTTATGTGCAAATTATTTTATCAAGAGAGTATATGGTTGAAAATAAACTTTGTAGAGAATGAGATTCAAACATGGGCTAACGACTCGAATGATTTTTCTCCTCAAATAAAGAAGATGGGGTGAAATAATGACATGCATGCTCTTTTGTCTGCTGTTTTCCCACTCAAAGATTGAAGGGATTTGCACCATATAGATAACATCCAGGCTGGGAGGACATTAAACCTAGTAAAGCAAAGTTCACGGCCCCCTCTATAATTTATTGATCTACTCGTCTTGCAAAACGATATAGCACAAACTCGAGTTTGACTAGAAATTATAATGTTTCCTCACATAGGCAAATTGTGAAGGTGTTAAACTCGCGATTAAAAATAAATCTGGCCTATACCCACAAAAG
>NC_036247.1:5243930-5255414 GCF_002742605.1 Olea europaea var. sylvestris
AAATCAATTTTTTTTATTGTTATTTCACTATTTCAATTGTCATTTTTTAATTTCTCTCTCACAGGTAGGATTCACTTTATCTCGAACGATCAAAAAATCAATTATCAAAACCCGTACCAAACAAGCACATGCTTTTATACAAGTTTAGTGTTTAGAAATTGAGATAGTTAAGTTGTATAGTATTGAAAGAAAAAGAAATTAATATCTTGTTTACTTCTTGTATTTTTTAAATTTTATCTAATGTTTTGTAATAAATATTTACAGTTAATTTGAGTTATAAGACTTCGCATTACGACTATATTAGTTTGAACGATATTATCCAAGAGAATATTTTATAATTCCTAAGATGCCATTCTAGTAATATTATTCCATAATTAGTATTATATTTTATAATAAAACATTGACTGGTTTTTAAATTCCATATCTTTTTAATTTTAAGATAAGTCTTTAAAAGTATTATAAAATTCCATATTTACCCTTGGAGGTGTCAGTAATATTTTATTGGAATTTATTAAATAACCTATAATAGGTGATGGTGGGCCTAAATTCACGGTATTAGTGTCTTTAAATGAGAAGATTTTTGGAATTTCCATGGGGGAAAATTCCAGCAGCGGTTCCCAATCTTCTCAGTTTTTGTAAATTTTATTCTAACCTTCATTTTGTATCAACGGATGTTACTAACATTTCATAAATATACACTTGAGGTCTAGTTGGACGAAAATCATCCAAAACACAGTCAGTTGATCGAGAAAATTAAGAAATTAACATCCAATAAAACCGTCCAAAACACCATCCAAAAAAATCGTCCGAAAAGGTATCAACATTCAGTAAAATCGTCATGGTAGCAAATAGTTCAAAAAAAAAATTCCTGTCAACTGACGGTGTTTTGAACGATTTTCGTCTAAATGGACTTTAAGTGCATATTTATGAAATGTTAGGGACCTTTGCTGACACAAAATGAAAATTAAGGTAAAGTCTGCAAAAAAACGAAAAAGTTATTAGTAGATGTCATGTAGTTGACACTTTGGGTTGTGGAGCTAGATAACTCTTCACTCATTTCGACCCCAATCAAACTTTCTTCATTTTTATTTTTATTTTTTTCAAAAATTCATTTTTTTAAAACTCATTTTGAACTACACAGTTTTCAATAAAATAATTTTACACGTAAATCAAATTTTTTTCTTACTTTTTAATAACACAATCTATAAAAAATTATTATTCTAAAATACATTTTTTTCCCATATCTATTTTTTTACTTTTAAATGAATATATCAGTAAATGTCATGTAGTTGCCACTTTGGGTTGTGGAGCTAGATAGCATTGCTCGTGTAATAATCATGCTTTTCCAACTTCTAGATTTTATATTTATAACACGCGTCTTTGTTAAAATTTGCATTTTAATAGCATGCCTTTCATGTCGAAATGGGTAATCTATTTGAAAATGAACAAAAACGTGCATTATAACATTTCTTAACAAATGCAATAAATATTGATGCTTGACAAAGTATACATTAAACCTCGGTGGATTAGGGTTATTAGTCTTACTAATAATCGTACAAATAAAGTTGTAGCAGGATATTACAATTAAACCTGCCTAGCCCTCTTTTCTTAATAGATTAAATTAAGTAATTAATTAATACAACAGGTAGTTTATTTCATAGTGACAGAATCAAATATCTATTTCACATGTTAATATCGTGCTCTAATTAATATATAATTGTGGGGAATAAAAACATACTGATATTACTTAATTAATTGTTTGTGTGTAATTCAATTTGCTCATAAATGACCCTCATTTTCTAAAATTCTCTTCTTTCTTTTTCAAACTTATTTTTTTATCACACATTTCATTATACTCACGATTAAATTAAACCTACCTAATCCTTTTTTCATAATAAAGTTGTGCAATAATAAATGGGTTAATTTCACAAACAGTCACTAAATTTATCTGAAAATTACAAAACGGTCATTGAAATTTAAAACTTGCAGAAACTGTTACTGAAGTTTAGAGCACTTTCGGAAATTGTCACTGAAGTTTACAAATTTTCAGAAACGGTCACCCAAAATTTTCAGATTTTTGGGCTAGTTTTGTGATAATTTTTCGACAACTTCTGACCATCAAGACCGTCGAATTTGAATACCGTTGGAATACCCACAACGTCCTCTTCAATTATCACCCAAAATCTCCACAGAATTTCAAAGGATTCGGTCGAAATAAGCTCACAAAGTCAACTCCCCGAAATCTGGAAAACTATCCAGATTTTTTGGCGAGTTTTGAGGTAATTTTTCGGTAACTTCCGACCACAAAGATTGTTGGATTTGGATACCGTTGAAAAGCCCACAATATCATCTTCAATTACCACCCAAAATCTCCTCATAACTCCAAATGATTCGACCAGAATAAACCCACAAAATCAGCTCCAAGAAAATCTGAAAATTTGCCCAAATTTTTGAGCGAGTTTTGCGGCAATTTTGCTGCAACTTCTGACCACCAAGACCGCTAGATTTGGATACCGTTGGAAAGCCTATAATGTCTTTTTCAATTACCACCCGAAATCTCCCCATAATTCCAAAGGATTCGGCCGGAATAAGCCCATAAAGTTGGCTCCCCGAAATATGAAAATCTACCCAGATTTTTTAGATTATTGGGCGAGTTTTGCGGCAATTTTTCAACAACTTCCGACCACGAAGACCCTAAGATTTCGAGGAGTTGACTTTGTGGATTTATTCCGATTGAATCTTTAGGAGTTATGGGACGATTTTGGGTGGTAATTGAAGAGGACATTGTAGGCTTTCCAAAACTCACCCAAAATTTTGAAAAATCTTGGTAGATTTTCAGATTTCGAAGAGCAAACTTTGTAGACTTATTTCGGCTGAGTCCTTTGGAATTATGGGACGATTTTGGGTGGTAATTGAAAAGAACATTATGAGCTTTCCAAATGTATCCAAATCCAGCGGTCTTGGTGGTCAGAAGTTATCGAAAAATTGCCGCAAAACTCGTCCAAAAATTTGAAAAATCTGGCTGATCGTTTCTGTGTAAGTTTGTAAACTTCAGTCATCGTTTCTAAAAGCGCTCTAAATTTCAGTGACCGTTTCTGTAAGTTTTAAACTTGAGTGATTGTTTTGTAATTTTCAGACAAGTTTAGTGACAGTTTGTAAAATAAACCCAATAATAAATAGATCATGACATCATATTCCAAAGAAAAGTCAACATTTGAAATTAAATTAAGTAATTAATTAATAGAATAGGTAGTTTATTTCATAGTGATAGAATCAAATATCTATTTCATGTGGTAGTATCGTGATCTAATATATATATAATTTGCGGAGTAAAAACTTACTTATATTATTTAATTAATTGTTAGTGTGTAATTCAATTTGCTCATGATTGACCCTCATTTTCTAAAATTCTATTTTTTTTTTCAAACTCTTTCTTTCTCACATATTTCATGAGACTCGCAATCAAATTAAGCCTGCCTAACCCTTTTTTCCTAATAAATTTGCAGAATAATAAATAGATCATGACATCATATTTCAAAGAGGGTCATACTACATGTACATTATGGTATTCATAAGGGTGTCCATAATATACAAGTGACATAACATCATTGAAGAGCTGAAAAACTATTTTTTCAACCCTCCAATCATGGAATTTCATAGGTATATTATGGACACCCTTATGAATGAAAGCCCAAGAACAACTAACCAAGAGGGGGGTGAATTGGTTATTTGAAACTTTTTCGAAAATAAACACAAATTAAAGCAAATAACTGTGAATAAACAAGATAACACAAGAGTAATAGGAGGAAGGGAAAGGAGAATGCAAACAATGTAATAAGGAGGTTCGATGCTATCACGATCTACGTCCCCCATTACCAAGTTCTCCGCCACGAGCAAGGCGTTTTTTACTATATTAATTGACTTATGGTGCAATCCAACCCTTACAATGTTTCCAGTGACTTACAAGTAAGGAGCACCGATCCTTTTACAATCGGGATGACTCGTCCGGTCAATCGCCTCTTGTCCGGAAGACCAATATAGCTGTTTGTATAGTAAAAATCAGAAGTCAAAATGGTCAAATTTCGGACCGTTGGAGGATTTCGATTGATCGCCTCTCTGGGTGGTTGACCACCCCGGTAGTGCGGTCTTTTCACGTTTTGGCCTCGTTTGTTTCGATTTGAAAGTTTTGAAGTGTATGGACCTTTGGAGAATATTTTTAACTAAATTTTCATAATAAAAATGTCTTTAAAATCCATATATCATTTTTAAAAGTCATTTTCATGTTTGATCAAAAAGGTTGCATTCGAATTATCTTAGTACACAAAAATTATTTTTAATGCATAGTAAGATTTTGAACTTAACTAATCTTTGCCAAATATCAAAGTATTAGTACCTTTACATTTTGCCTAAGAAATCAAGTCTTTGCTCCGAAGTATGCCTCGTCTTGATCTTTCATTGATGTAGTCTCTCATACTCTTGATATTGATCTTTTTTTACATTTATCTCTTAAGCGTTTGTCTCAAATAATTTGACTTGAATGCATAAGCAACTTCCAATTTGATCTTCATTTCAAGTCCAATATATGTTGCTTGATAGATTTTAACATCGAACTATCATCACTCAAAATAAATTGTTAGAAATAATATCAATCTTGTTTGTTATGATCAAAACATTGAGAATGAAGTCAACCATAAGTCAACAATTTCCCCATTTTTTATTATAACAAACAAGATGATTTGCAAGGTAGAATTGAACAATTTATATCAATTTGATAAAGGAATATACATTACGAATTTATCACATAGTTCATATTCCCCCTTACTTTTACAAATCAATAACCACATATTTAAAGCAAAAATTCACTCTTTTCCTCTTGTTCATATAGTCCAAGTATATTATATTTTCAATTCAAAGCATGCATAATCATTTCACTACATGCATTATATTTTCAATTCAAAGCATGCATAATCATCTCACTACATTTCCCCCTTTTGGCATAAGCAAAAAGATATAACATTTAAGATTAAAACATGACCATAAAAAAATGGAGGAGAAATGAAGAAGAAAGGGTTTAAAAACCCGAAAAACCTGTCGGTCTGGTCGATCGGATGTCAAATTTATTTTATTTTATTTTAGTTTTGTGTGTGGCTCAAAAACTTTGGCTTTTTGGTAGACCACTTCTGGTCGATCGGAAGTCATCTGGCAAATTTATTTATTTATTTATTTTTATTTTTTTACTAAGATTTTTTTTTTTTTAACTAAGATTCTGAAATATGATAAAATCATAAAGAAGCAATACTTTGAACAATTTTATAAAAACCTATGGACGTTGATCATCATGATAGGGAGAATTAACCACATTCTACTTTATCTTCATCGATAATTCCTAATCCTCTTTGAATATATGTGAAACGATCGTGTGCAAGAGGTTTGGAGAGAATATCAGCCAATTGGTCCTCGGTCTTTATAAATTCTAATTCAATATCTCCTTTTTGCACATGATCACGAAGAAAATGATGTCGAATCATAATATATTTAGTTCGTGAATGTAAGATGGGATTTTTAGACAAATTTATGACACTAGTATTATCACATAAAATAGGCACATGAACGTAAGACAAATGATAATCACATAGAGTTTGTTTCATCCAAAGTGTTTGTGCACAACAACTAGCGGCAGAGATATATTCCGCCTCGACGGTGGATAATGCAACGAAATTTTGTTTCTTACTAGACCAAGACACAAGTGTAAAGTCTAAAAAGTGACAATTTCCAATTGTGCTTTTACGATCAACATTACATCCGACCCAATCGGCATCCGAATAACTAATTAAGTCAATATAGTGCCTTTTGGATACCAAAGTCTTAAAGTTCTGTACCACTTAGATAACGAAAAATTCTTTTTACGACCTTTAAGTGTGATTCTTTAGAATTAGATTAAAAGCGAGCACATAAACAAACACTAAACATAATATCGGGCCTACTAGCTGTTAAATAAAGAAGGGATTCGATCATACCTCGATATTTTGTGACGTTCATGGATGTACCTTGGTCATCCTTATCAAGCTTTAGTGATGTGCTCATAGATGTGTTCATAGACTTGATGTCATGCATGTCAAATTTCTTAAGCATGTATAATATGTATTTATTTTGATTTATGAAAATTTCTTCTTTCATTTGTTTAATTTGAAGGCCAAGAAATTTTTTTAACTCACCTATCATGCTCATTTCAAATTATTTACTCATGCATTTTGCAAATTCTTCACAAAGATGTATATTTGTAGCGCCGAAAATAATATCGTCAACATAAAATTGAATAATAAGCATATCGTCTTTATTAGTTTTTATAAAAAGTGTAGTATCCCCTTTTCCAAAAAAAAAAAATCATTTGAGAGAAGAAATTTACTCAACCGTTCGTACCAAGCTCTAGGAGCTTGTTTCAAACCGTAAAGAGTTTTTTGAAATTTAAATACATGATCCGGATACTTGTGATCTTTAAAATCGGAAGATTGCTCAACAAAAACTTCTTTTTGAATGAAACCATTTAAAAAAAGAACTTTTAATATCTATTTGATAAAGTGTAAAATCTTTGTAACATGCAAATGCAAGAAGCATACGGATGGATTCTAATCTTGCTACGGGTGCAAATGTTTCTTCAAAATCGATACCTTCTTCTTGATTGTAACCTTGGGCCACTAATCTAACCTTGTTACGCACAATTATTCCATTTTCATCTCTTTTATTTCTAAAAATCCATTTTGTTCCAATAACGGTTTGATTGTTTGGTCTAACGACTAAGTCCCAAACATGGTTTCTTTCAAATTGATTTAATTCTTCTTGCATCGCTAGAATCCAAAACTTATCAAACTCGACTTCTTTGAAATTTTTGGGTTCGATTTGAGAAATAAATGCACAACTATCAAAATGATTTTTGTAAGAGGTTCTAGTAGTGATACCTTTTGATGGATCGCCAATTATTAGCTCTTTGGGATGAGGTAGAATAAACCTCCATTCTTTTGGTAACGGGGGATCACTTTGTTCGCCGGTTTATCTTGCTTCATTTTCTTGAGTATTTGACTTTTCTATGTCTCCATTTGGTACCTCCTTATTTTGGTCTTGAATTTTCATTTGTTCGAAAGGAGTTTTCAAACCTATATCGTCATCACTACCTTTCTCTCGATCAAATGAGTTAGTTTTGTCAAAAGTAACATGCATGGATTCTTCAACGACTAGAGTTCGTTTGTTAAAAACTCTATATGCTTTGCTAGTGGATGAATATTCTAAGAAAATTCCAATATCGAATTTGGAGTCAAATTTCCCCAAATTATCTTTTGTATTCAAAATAAAACATTTACATGCAAAAACTTTGAAATAACTGATATTTGAAATTCTATTTTTCCAAAATTCATAAGGAGTTTTAGTTTTCCTTTTGCTTACTAATACTCTATTGATAATGTAGCAAGCGATATTAACGGTTTCGGCCCAAAAATATTTAGGCAAGTTATTTTCATTTAACATAGTTCGAGCCATTTTTTGCAATGTACGATTTTTCCTTTCTACTACACCAATTTTGTTGAGTTCTAGGAGCTGAAAAATTATGTTCATATCCATGTTCTTTACAAAAATCATCAAACCCAACATGATCAAATTCTCCACCATGGTCACTTCTAATAGTTGAAATAGAATAGCATTTTTCATTTTCAACTTTCTTACAAAAATGTTTAAAAGTTTCCAAAACTTCTTCTTTGAAGTTTAAAAATATAATCCAATTAAATCTTGAAAAATCGTCGACAATAACAAAAGCATAATGTTTACCTCCTAAGTCAGCCATCCTAAAAGGGCCAAAAAGATCCATATAGAGAAGTTGTAATGGTTTTGTGGTTGAAATATGAAATTTTGGTTTAAAAGAACTTTTTATTTGTTTTCCAAATTGACAAGCATCACAAATTTTTTCTTTTTCAAATTTCAAATTCGGTAAACATTTTACAATACAATTTTTAAAAAATTTTGAAAGAAGATTCATGTTTACATGTCCAAATCTTCTATGCCATATCCATGATTCTTCTTTCAAGCTGAGTAAAATTTTTTCATTATTTTCCAATTCAATGTTTATAATATAAACATATTTACTTTGATTTTCTATAAAAATCATCTCTTTCGATGTAGCATCCTTAATAAGACATTTGGAAGAATCGAATTTTATGTTATAATTTTTGTCACTTAATTGACTAATGCTTTGTAAATTACGTTTAAGATTATCAAGGAGTAAAACATTTTCGATAGAGGGGGATGAGTGGTTACCAATGTTTCCAATGCCGATTATTTTACATTTGGCATTATCTCAAAAGGTCACATGACCTCCATCATTCTCTTGAAAGTTTGATAATAATGATAGGTCTCCGATCACCTGCTTCGAGCATCCACTATCCAAGAATTATTTACTTTTTATTTTCTTTGGTACATACAAAGACAAATTAAGTTTTGACTTTTGGTATCCACACAAATTTGGGTCCTTGATAGTTAAATTTTGTGGATTCTTGTATCCACTTGTATTTGTTTTCAAAGAATAATTTCTTTTTAGTTACACAATTAAAAGCAATAAGTCCACTTTTATTACAAAAGTTACATTAAATATTTGAAACTTTAACAAAGATATTTTTGAGTGATTTTTGTTTTAGAGAGAGTTTGTGATAAGTGTAATTTCTACATTTATTTGAGATCTTAAATGATGGTATTTTGTTATTTTTTGAAAAATTAGTACCTAATTTGTTATTTATTGCTTTTATTAGGAAAAATTCATGTTTCAAAGAAGAATTGAAAAAAAAACGAAAAATGGCTAAAAGAAGCAAATTCAAAGTATGAGAACCAAAGTGTAAATATTTAATGGTTGATTTGGACCACAAAAGATACTTTGAAGATTGATATGGGCCAATTGAATGCAAATTGGAGTAAAAAAGGAAAGGGATATGATTAGAATATTACCATAAATCGACTTTCAATCATTTAAGATATCTTCAGATTTTTGGTCAGCTTGAGACCCATTTTCCGAATAGAGAACGTTTGAATTGGAAAAGTTGTATTTCTAAAAAAATTGTAGCTCTTTTAACTAGCTTTCAATGCACTTTGAATCACTTAAATCGGACACAAAAGGAAAGTTATAATCAAAATATTTAAAGCTGTGCAGAGACAAAATTACGTGCCCACGAAGGCAACTTTCCTTATTTGATTCAAACTCTTTTGGAAGATAATTTGGACGTGAATTTTGACCTAATTTCATCATATAAATACAAGATATGGGTAGCAATGAAAGGGTCTCTCTCTTGTCTCTTCATACACAATAGTTTCATCAAATCCATCAAGAACAAGGGGCCAATTGCTATATTTTGAGAGAAAAGATCAAGTCATAGCATGGAATTGAAGTTCAATTACATCAAGTTTTGAAGAATTCAATTTTGGACGTGAAGATCAACATCTTTTGTATTCTTTCATGATCCGGGTGATATTTTTCTATTATTTTTCTTGTAATTTATAAATTAATATGCTATGCTAGTTTTTCATTGTATTGGATGAATGATGAACCCTATCGTTTGTTTATTTTAATTCAAGACAATTAATTTAGTATTTCATGATTTTTTCTTGATTGGTTTTGCATTTTCATTGAACAATTTAATTGTTTGATCACCAATTAGATAGAAAGTTGCTTATTGTAGTGTAGGAATACTCACAATAAGTCTAGAACGCGATAAAATCAACATATGGACAATAGGTGTTAGGAATAATATCTATGACATGTGCAATCATGTGTGATAAATCCTGTGAATCAATACATGTTTTTCATATAAATTCGGATTAGGAATAGAATCGGGTCGTGTTAAACATAGGTTTAATATATCTTGGGAAAGAATATTGAATAAAAGTGGATTATCGATTATCTTGAATGCATGAATTTACTAGATTATAAATTAAGAGTTGAATTAAATGGCAATAGGGGGATTCACAATTCCAATACAAATATTCACATATTAAATAAATATTTTATTTGCTTTCTTAGTTTAAGATTAGTATAGAAAACGTACAAATCAAAATTTTTTGATTTTATATTATTTCGAATTTAGTAAAAGCTACTTAACTAAATATTAGACCTTATTCCTCGTGGGAACGATACTCTTAACTCACAAATTTCATTACTTGTACAACGATCCCGTACGCTTGTGTGTTTCACACGAAAAGTTTGTATCCAATTCTTCCTTTATAAAAAATACACTTTTGACTACCGAGCATTAAATCAAAAATTTTCTTCCCTTCGGTAATCTTATGGATAATTTGTGTTAAGTCATTAACCTTTTCTTTCAAAAAAATTTTTTTTTTTTTTTTTTTTATCTCAAAAGGTCATGATCAATACTTTATTTTTTCTTTTTGAAAATTTTCTTAATTTCTTCTTTCAAAATAGAGTTTTTCTTTTTAAGAATAGCGTAATTTAAAGCGAGTTTTTCAAAATTTTCAAGCATTTCATCATAAGAAATTGGAAGCTCGTCATAAGAATATACCTCGTTTTCGATTGCCATGAAGCACATATTTGCCACTTCATCTTGACTATCATTCCCATTTTGTTGTTCGTTGTCGTTATCATCCCATGTGGCTTGAAGTGCCTTTTTCTTGAAATTTTTCTTTTTGTTTGGACACTCGGTTCTCTTGTGACCGGGTTTGCCACAATCATAGCAAACAATCTTTTTGTTCCTATCTTCCTCTTTTTCTTCTTTCTTTTGAAATCTTCGATTATTGCGAAAACCTCTCCATCTTTTGACAAGAAGGACCAAATCATCAAATTCTTCATCGCTCATATTTTCATTTGATGTTCCTTTTTCAATTGCCGATTTTAATGCAATTTGTCGTTTAGGAGGCTCCTTTGATTCCTCCTTGCTTTTTCTCGTTTTCTCCTTAACCTTGACATTGTTTAGCTCATAGGTCATTAATGTACCGTAAAACTCTTCCAAAGGATATATATTTACATCCTTAGTATTCTCGATCAACATCTTCAATGGACTCCATTCCTCTGATAAGGACCTAAGCATTTTACTCACAAGTTCACCATTAGTAAATTTACGATCAAAATCTTTAAGACCATTTACAATATTGGTAAAATGAGTAATCATGTCAACAATAAGTTCATTTTGTTTCATAAAGAAATTTTCAAATTCTTTAACTTGCATATTTATCTTTGTTTCCTTAACTTTATTTGTGCCAACATGAGTAACTTCAAGAGCATGCCAAATATCATATGTCGAATCACATGTACTAATTTGATTAAATTCATTTCTATCAAGTGCACAATAAAGTAGATTTTTAGCCTTGGCATTTAATGATAGTTTTCTCTTATCTTCATCATCGTATTCTTCTCTAGATTTGGGGAGAGTTTGGTCCATTCTACCATCTACTTTAATAGTCTTAGTGGGAGCATATGGACCATATTCTATAACTTCCCAA
>NC_036247.1:5257196-5287124 GCF_002742605.1 Olea europaea var. sylvestris
TATGCAAAAGAGAACAAATTTATCTCTAGAGAAGTATTCAGAGGGAAAAGTTATTCTTCTCTAGGACTGGGCCACCATACACTAGTTACTTAATGATTTTTGGTGATGATAGTAAAGAGGCAATCGAAACATCATAAGACATTATTTCTATGTAATCACTCCGCAATATTTGTTCCTGAACATATTTAGTTCATCGGGTCCCATTTCGAGACAGTAATCAATTACACATACTACCATTGCAATATCTTAATTAATCTCGATTTCATCATTCCAAGTTATGTTCACTTTCAACTAGAACCACTTGCCAATCTTCCATGACAATTAACATGCAATTCAATAATTAGATCGAGAATTTACCAAATTAAAGTAAGGAGCTTAACGTAGCTTAATATGTTGAAATTTTATAGAACTTTGGATCGAGAATTTACCAAATTAAAGTGAGCTTAACATAGCTTAATATGTTGAAATTTTATAGAACTTTGGATCGAGAATTTACCAAATTAAAGTGAGCTTAACATAGCTTAATATGTTGAAATTTTATAGAACTTTGGATCGAGAATTTACCAAATTAAAGTGAGCTTAACATAGCTTAATATGTTGAAATTTTATAGAACTTTGGATCGAGAATTTACCAAATTAAAGTGAGCTTAACATAGCTTAATATGTTGAAATTTTATAGAACTTTGAATTTTAAGAATATGAAAACCTAATTACTTTATTGCCAAGATTATCCATGTCAAACCACCAAGAAATTAATTAATGTCGAACATAACTTAATTCTTTGAGAATGGTTCTTTACTATTGGATCTTGATTCGGGATCTTAAATCTTCAAAATCAACTTGGAATCCCGTCTTGATTGATTTTTTACTTTCAATCTTGAATTTTGCCTCCTTAAATTCTTTGATCTTGTTCTTAAATTTGCTTTTTGATCCAAATCTTGATTTTTGTTTGTAGATAACCTGCTCTTAACTATGGGTTTAGGATCTTTCTCTTTAATGTCCTCTCTCTATAATTCTTGTATTAATGAGATGGCACAACGAATGAGAAGTTACGTATGAATTAAGAACTATAACCCTATATATAGTTTCCATATGTATTTCACCCATCATGAAATATAATTTTAAAGGAATTTGGTCTCACATATATAATTCAACTCACACTTTATTTAGATGCCCTAAACCCAATCACTTAATTCTTTATTAGATCACTTTTAATTTTGGGCTTAACTTTAAAATAACATTTATACACAATTAATTACATATATCAGCCCATATGGCAAATCAATAATTTTCCAACGATCTCCCACTTGGACCACCTATGTTACCTTATAGATGTGTCTAACCTTGCGAGTTCAATAATTTTTCTATCATAACCAAAATGCATCTCCGAATGGAGAAATTTCATAAGTAAAAGTTTAAGTATCACATATTTCAAAATTAAGAAAACAAGTTTCAAATTTCAAAAATCAGATTTGTATTGAAATTTATTTATGATTTAAAGAATTAATATATTATTTTATTAATTAAATAAATTTTTTAAGTCACGATTCTATACAATTTCGTCATAAATTAACAATTTAATTAGTCATTTATTATTTTTTGCTCACAAATAAAAAAATTTATGTCACAAATTATTTTACGATTACAATTCAAAAATTTCGCAGGTCACATTTTTGTTCATCGATTACAAATCAAAAAATTAACTTGTCACGGATTAATTTTTAGTAACAACTTATCAGTTTATTGGTCACAACTTATTTCTCGTTCACAAATCAAAAAATTTATAGGCCATATATTATTTTTCGATCACGAATCATAAAATTTATAGGTCACAAATTATTCGTCAGTTATAGAATCAAATTTTTTATTGGTCACAACTCATTTATTCATTGCATATTATTAGATTAATTAGTCACGATTAATTTTTTGATCACAACTTAATTGCCTGTAAGTCACAGATTAACTAAATGATCACAATCAACCAGATCATTTGTGACCACCACCACCAACACTTGTGAACACTACCTCACCAATGTTATCAGCCGCACCACCACCAAAATCGTCGCCGCCATAACCACCACACCCCACCCCACCATAAATGCAACCACTATTGTTGCCACCATCGCTAGATACACCGCCAGATTCATCTCCACCAACACTAGATTCACCTCAGCAGTGTCTAATCCATCACCACCGATAATAAAATCCATCCCAACATAACCACACCATGGAAAAAACCACCACCAACAAACTCATTGCTACCGCTATTCACAACCAGTGCCACTGCCACCACGATTCCTACAACCAATACCACTGTATCGATTCGCGAGTTCGCACCACGTGACCTCACCACCACCCAAACCACCACCACAAAATCATCTAAAAACTACCATATACACCACAAAACCAAAATAAAACCACCAGAAAAACAATATAAAACCCCAAATCCATCGCAAAACCACCACCATAAACCACTAACCCATCACCCTGCAGAGACCGTTGTATACAGAGTGTCGTGCACTTGCGACCAGAGCGACGACACTCTGAGCTTGTTGCTACGCAAAGTGGAGGAGAACGATGACGGGTTCGTCCTCACATCTCCAGATCCACCATCATCTCCACCATCGCCACCCGCCGATGAGAAAGACAATGGGTAGAAGGCTTGTGCTTGGTGGTGGATGAGTCGCCGGAGACCGAGAGACGGGAGAAAGCAGACGTGGAATGGTGACGGGTTCGCCCTTACATCTCTAGATCCACCATCATCTTCACCACTGCCATAACGACCATTGCCACCCGTCGATGAAGAAGAAAATGGGTAGAAGGCTCGTGTTGGCGATGGACGAGTCACCGAAGAATGAGAGATGGGAGAAAGCAGACGTGGAGAGAGAGAATAAAAAGGAAAAGTGATTAGGTTTATATTGAAATTGAGTTAGGGTTTGGAATGAAATAATTTATATTAATTAATTACTAAAATATCTGATTTTTAAACAATGAAATATTCAATCTGATTTTAGAATTATGAGTTTTTAAACTAGGCTTTGGTGTAATTTCCACTCTTCGAATTATCTCGTCCATTAATTATACTAAAGCTAAGGAATTTATTTTTTCGGCAATTCAGCTCGTATATTATTACAAAGTCATCAAGAATAATTTTTTTTTCTACTTGTATATTTTGCTTTTTTGTCCATGAAAATTTTTTCAATATATTTTCTAAATAATAATAATTTCTAAGATAAAATGCCGAAAAAGGAGGTTCGTTGAAAAATAAAATTAATTACTGATCATTCACATTGTGAAAAGGTTGGCGCAACCAGAGTAAGAAAAATACGTCGAGGACGTAAAAGGCGTAAAGGTTAGGGACCCAACAGGTAAATTTCTGTTTTTATTTACGTTAAGGTAGGTCAATTTTTTTACACATTCCCAACGGTAAATTTCTGATTTTATTTACCCTAAGGTAGGTCGATTTTATTAGACATTCCTCCGAGGCACACTCAATTCTCAAGCAATGGCACTGAGAGAGAGACGAGATGCGTTGGCGAGTGAAGACGGCGGCCCACCGGAGGTCACTCTCCAGACCTCCATGGGCTCCTTTACAGTTGAGGTGACTACTCTCTTCACACAAATCCATCCGTATTAGTACATTTTTCGTGCTCTACTGTTAGATTTTTTTCCCTAATTAACGATACAAAAATTGATGAAAATATGGCAGATGTACTACGACCATGCACCCAAGACTTGCAGGAACTTCATAGAGTTGGCTCGCAGAGGCTATTACGATAACGTCAAATTCCACAGAATCATTAAGGTCTCTTTGTTTGTTTAGCTAATCGCTATTCATATGTGTATATGTAAACATTTCTAACATTGAACTGATAATTTTTATGTGATATTGGAGTTCAGGATTTTATGGTGCAAGGTGGGGATCCAACAGGGACTGGCAGGGGCGGCGAATCAATTTATGGGTATTTTTTTTTTTAATAAAATGTATTTTCTAATTTTAGAGTGTGCCTTGCCCTTGGTTATTTTCCAATTAATGTTTTCTTTTGGTTCCAAATACTTCTCAATTTCGTAGGATTTTTATAGATCACCCTTTTATGGTTTTTAAGGCTTCCCCCTCCTCACCCCCCTCCTTTCTCAAAGGAATTTGGGTTAATGCTTAAATTACTCTTATAGATAAAAATAGATGGTAAAATGTCATATTTCCGAATAGCTTGGGGCGGCGAATGCTTTAAGGTTTTTGTTTATAATGTCAATAAGCATCAAACATATTTTTTTAGGAAACTTTAAAATTGTAAAAGGGAGAATATTTGGTGCAAAACAAACCTGGAATTTCGCCCTAATTTTTAATAAAAGAGTTGTGTCTGTAATAGTTTCTATTTGAGTGTCTCTTCAAATATCTCTCTTAATATGTTTATAAACTGAGACAGTATGTTCTTCCTACCAAATGTATTAGGGATCGATTTTTTTGGCTTTTCTTATGTTTAATTCTTTACTAAGATACATACTCATCTTACTATGTTAGTTTGTGCATAATGTTATTGTTTAGCATTTTTAATGATAATGATGATTTTTCTTGTGATTATAAATTGAAGAATTTTAGTTCAATTTTCAACATTCAGTTGTTTTTTCCTTCTATATTTGTTTAATTTCATTGTTGCAGGAAACACTTTGAGGATGAGCTAACCCCAAAGTTAAAGCATACTGGAGCTGGAATTATATCCATGGCAAATGCTGGTCCGAATACAAATGGAAGTCAATTCTTTATTACATTGGCACCAGCACAGTCACTCGATGGTAATTATATTGTTGCATTAGAACTTGCTTGTAGTGTGTCAAACAGGTTACTCTCAGTAGCAAGGCTGAGGAGAATACATTGTATGATATTTAGCCCCAATTTGAGCTTCATTCTTTTACATTATTTTCCATTATCTTTTCTACAGTACTCATTATCAACCACACATTCTTCATTAAAATAATATTACGCGCAAATAAAAAACTTTTCATTCTTTTTTAACCACACATTCTCCACGATCACTATTCCATAATATATTTCTTCAAATTAATGGGGCTCAAATGGGCCCTACTGTCAATGGCTCCAGTTTATGTTTTTAATGAATTATTTTCATAACTGTTGGAGATGGTTATCATGATCCTGGGAAATGGGATTGCAATCGAACTTGATCGTCGAATAGAATGCTATTAGAGAGTTCCTACTTCCTAGTCTCTGGATTAGTATGGAGCTTTTATTGGATAATGTTTTGCTGTTTGGACTTGACCGGTGACATTCAGTCACTTGATTATTTTCTGTGTTGTTCACAAAGTTCTTGAAACCTTCTTGTTCATCCAGTCTGCTAAATACATTGTCATCACCATACATTTTCAGACGTTAGTATTTACAAATAAGTTTCAATTTCCTCTCTCTTTGTATGAGTAGAATTTTTCTTGGTATATATTATCAATGATTCATTAACAAAATTATAGTAGGCATCTTGAAACATATATATATTTTTTGATGATCGTGGTTGTCCGGGCCATCTTTCGTGCATCTCGACTAATCTCATGGGGTCCTGAAGTTTATAGTCGGATACTCACCTTAGTGGCTCTGAGGGGACTCGAACTGGTGATCATTGGAGAGCAAACTCAAGGCCTAATCACTGAGTTATCCCGTATGGTTAGGCATCTTGACATATTGACAGTGTTTCTTTGTTCATTTCTTGGATCAAAAGGTAGAAGTGGAAGTTTTAGTGTATCTCTTGCTCCACTTTCTCTTTAGGTTTTAGAAGGAAAAAAATCCAGTGGCACTTCTAGCAATTATATAGATATGTTGCTTTGGTTCCTAATAATCTAAATATCATGTCATGTACCTTTTCTATAACATGCTTTTATTCTTCTTGTATGCTCTATCTTGATTTGCTAATTTTCATGATATTGGAATATGGGTTATAGCACGATAATTGTTTATATGGTCTGTGGTTAGAATACGTGTGCTGAAAGTCTAAATAAGTAGGAAAAAAGTAATTAAAATTAAATAAAATAAATTAGACTTTCAAGATTTGCATGGTTACACCCTGTTCCTGAATAATTCTAAATGACCCCATTCAATCTCTTCATAGTAGCGACCTGGACTTATCCCGTGAATTTGACTGCTGGATCTTAGTGGACCTATATCTGCCTTACTATTTTAATACACGTGTTGGAAATGTTTTCTACATTTGGACTACAACTTAAAGTGGCTAATGGCATTTGATAGAACCATATTCTATACAACCTCCCAGCAACATGGATCAAAAAGGTGTCATCTGGCTGAAATAGCATTCATGTGCAGACCTATATGATGCAACTCATGAATGAACTGCCGAAAATTTTTTTCTGCAGGCAAGCATACAATATTTGGGAGAGTATGTAGAGGAATGGAAATTATCAAGAGACTTGGCAGTGTTCAAACTGACAACACCGATAGGTATGCCTCTTTCCTGAATATTTTCTTGATCAGTTTTTTAAACAAACTATTAAATGAAATAGTAACCAAATTTGGAAAATAATTTCAAGTCGCACTCTTAATCCTCGGAAAATTTAGAAAGTAAGTTCCACTTGCATCTTTTATTTAAAAGAACCGTCAATAAAAATAGTTGTGGATCTGCTTTGACTGCACCAGTGGAGTTGGCTTTTTGCTCATACAATTTAACCATTAACAATAACCAGGGATCAGATTTATGAACCCATTTTTTCACTCTCTTCCCATTTAAACATGTTTCTTCGTGTTCTTAGACTCGGCCTTTACAATTCTACCTCGTAAAGATGTTAGTACATCAGCTATATGGTATTTTATTATTTGTGTTCAGTAGCAAGGTTAATTCCTTGATGTTTTGCAAAGATTCAATTTTCTACACCTTTTGTCGCAACATCCCGAAGCTCATAGATTACTGTTAACCTTTGCTCTGTCTAATTCAGGCCCATACATGATGTGAAGATTCTAAGGGCAACAGTCAAAGACTAAATTGTTATCCTATCGACTTGTAAGTGCTGAAGTTCACATGATCTATGTAGTGGTTGGCCTGTTGTTTGATAATGAATCAAGCTACAATTTTTGTTAGCTTGTACGTATTGGAAACGAGATTCTAAGTCATGTAGTAAAACATGCCATGAATGTTGGGAGAACGTTCTTGTGAAAACCGTGAGGTGTTATTATTTAAGCTTTATTTTCCTGATTTTCCTTCTCTATTCCAGTTCTTGTTTCTTTTAGCTTTAATTCATAATTAATTGTGCATGGTAGGATCTAAAACTGATGTGTAGCCCCATTCTACTGCCACAGAAAGCTTTGATATTGAACAGAACAACTCGTCTACATAATCTAATCATGATTTTTTTGGTCTGCTGGAAACTGAAATCATTCCATTGTGGCCTGGGGCTCATTTTTTAAGCTAATTTGCAAGCAGGAGGATATGAGTTCAAGCTTACTAGGGTCAACTGCAAAACTGGATATTTCAAAACTGTGTTGTTCCTTCCATGCGTTTCCCGCCTATTCAGATTGTGACTTCTTGATTTCAATGAATCATGCAATCCCTGCTGAGAACTCCAAAAGCATTTTTTCCCAAATTTTGAGCTCCAGACTGCGGGTACATCGTGATTAAGTGTATAAATCTTATTGTTAACATTCGTTGGCAATTGTTATAAAAAAGAACGATGCTGGTGGCATCAGTGCCCATTGCAATCATCTCTATTTTTCTTAACTAGCTCCGATAGAACTATTGATTGTGAAAGAAATATTTGGTCTTTTATCTGGGAAATGAAAATAGGCAAACAAGCATACAGAGGTTCTCTCTAGACGATCCCACAAGGGGTAGAATGCTAAGACTTCCTATTGAAAGCCCATCACTTTGTAATAGCTACATTTCTGTATTTTGGGCAAATGAATTTAGCTTTTACTACACTATAGAATCTTCCAAAATGATTACAGCCCTGCTATATGCATTGCTGCCAAAGCAAACTCCACCTTCCAATATCCATGGATGTTATAGAACCTCATCAATTATATGATACAAGCTGCTTCAGACATCTAATCGACAGATGTAAGCTCACAAATGAATCACAGAATCAATCCATATATTATTTAACAAGAATAAAAGCCAAGATAATAAGATGAACCAAAAGAATAATATTAGCAAAAATCAGCGTCTGTTATAAATGATTTCAGATTAGAAAAATATCATAATTACATTATAGCAGCAATTGTACTGCTGCAAGCATACCTCAGCCGCCTCCACCAAGCAGCCCTCGTCTTTATACAAATACCACAATGTGTGACAGTGTGAGGGGCACAAGCATTTTACGGTTCCAGTTTGATGGCTTCTGAAAAACTCTCCTGAGCAAGCCTCCCCTTGTTCTGCATCTGGAGGCAAATCCCTTTGCCTATGTGAGCTTCAGCATTTTTAAAATCCTTCTCCAATACATTCTCGTAGATAGCAAGTGCATCCACAAACTTGCGGAGAATGTTGGCATAGGCTACATCATCTTTCCCTTCTACATTCTTCTCCATAGGAATTATGCACCCTGGAGACCTTCTGTTCCCAGAAGAAGGCTGCCCTCCTTTTGAGGAAACTAGATCGTCAACTGGGTCCCTTTCTTTTCCATTGTCAATGAACTTTTCAGTCCGCACCATCTAATCTAATTCCAAAACACAGACGCCTGAAACAAAATCATCTACAGTAAGAACATTGACAACCATGTTCTGTAACAAACTTGCTTCTTATTTCAAACACAAATAATAGATAGAAGTCTCCAGATCTAGTAGTGCATCAACTACGTTTTGGATTAGATATTATTGATAGCTAACCCAAAAGTAATTAGGAAAGAGAAAAAGCAACCTTGAGGTACAAAAATGCTGTAACATTTTAAAACCAAGTTCCTTAACTAGGACTTAAATTTATTTATTTTTTTTGGCTATGAATTTTTTTTTATATTGTTAGGTGTTTGGTTGAGTTAAACCATACGATACGTTTCACAAAAAGGATTTTTACTCCTTTAGAGGAAAATGACTTCAAAATTTCAACAATAACCTATAGTTTTCAATGCAGAACCATGATTCCTAAGTCCATTACCATCATGGCCACTGCCAACAGCTACCACCACCTCCATCATCACTATAGTTATCCCCTGTACCGCTGTACCACGAGGTTTTAGCCATTGTTATCACCACCAGACACCACCATAATCAAGAAGACAAAAACCAGATTGCTACCACAACACAGCTTACACCCCTACCCTCTCAACTGGGTCACAGCACCCTATTTTTCCCCTTTTCTTTGTGATAAAAAAAAGAAAAAAAAAGTTTCTTTCAAAGAATAATATTTTATATCACCATTGGTGATTAAAACCAATCTAGGTGGTAGTTACATTTACCAACTTATTATCCAATCAATAAAAATGCATCCAAACTCAATGGACGATAAGTTGGAAGGCCTCACTACCATCTAAGCATAGCCGGTCCTGGGCTGAGGCATTTGAGGCCTACGCCTCAGGCCCAAAACCAAAGGGGGCCTGATTTGGGCCCCTTTTTTTTTTTTTTTTTTTTTTTTTTTTTTTTTGGGTTTTTGGGTTTTAAAAAAAAAATTATTTTTTTTTTTTTAAGGGTTTAGAGAGTTAAAGACAAAATTAGTTTTTCATTCATTTTTCCTCATGCCTGTGATAGTGCGACCGATGATCCATTTTAGTTTCATCAAGACAAGGTCACAAATTTATTAAGACAACTCTAGAGTCTGTATGCCATTTTAATTTTGTATTGTTTCTGTAAATTTGTAATGCTCAAATTTTTGCGTAAATAATCGAAAATGTTATTGGATGTGCAAAATGGAAAATGGGAATTTGTTCAACATATCTTGATCCGAGAATGTGTGTCCTATTTGAACCTGCATCACTTTGGTATCTATTTACTATTTAGCGTCCATGACCGGCATAAGGCAATAGGACATTGTGTAATGATAAAATTTTTATTTTAGGCCTATGATTTGTGACGGTAGAATTCTCAAGGGTGTGATTTCATAATTTTCATCGAAATTTTACTTCTCAATTCAACAATGACTTGGCCTAGCTTGTTATTGAATATGTTGGAAATGTTTGAAACCTTGTTGGCTTATATAATGGTGGCCTGGTCTGCTTATATGATTGATTATTTTATGATCAACAATTGCATATGCGTATGTAGTAACTATATTGAAAACTCTAATTGTGAGATGATTAAGATATTTTGTAATTGTCTTTTAGGTTAATCATTAGGCATTAGGTTGCATAATATACCGTTGAAATAATATATTTGTTAGTTGTTTTAATGTTAAGTTTTAAGTTAGTAATAGGATGCAAGATATACCATTGAATTTTGCATTTACGTTGATTTCGTCGGAGGGCCCAATTTATGGACTCCGCCTCAAGCCCCGACGATCACAGGACCGACCTTACATCTAAGGTGGTTGTAATGCTAACACAGCATTACATTTTTTGTTAAAATCAACCTAGATAGCAGTTGGGTTCACCATCCAGTTATCCAGAAAACGAAAATGTGTCCCAACTCAACGAACGATAATTTAGTATACCTCACTACCATCTAAGGTGGCACTGTTGTACATAGCATTATTCTTTGAATTATAAAGAGCAGTGCTATTTAGTACCACTTGTGCTAAGTACCAATTTAAGTGGCATTCAAATGTCATTAATTAATATATCATCTTAAAAGTAAGGATATGAGGCCCATTTAAGAGGTAACCAGTGTCATAACACCGTTGGTGCTAGAAAGCATTATTTTTTTTCAAATGTAAATATGTTGAAGAGTAAATGCTTCACAAAGCTGCTCGTCGTTGAACTAAGCAATTACCACGTGCTTCATGTTGGTAAAAATTTAATTGTTAGTATATGGAGTGGAATCGAATTTTCATATACTGTATATATGATTTAGACACCGAATTCACGTTTACCGTATTTGACAAGTGCTTACCGTATTTGACAATTTAATTCACCGTATGTAGCAGCTTACCGTATATGCCAGGCAGCTCACCGTATTTGCACCTTACCGTATTTGTAGCTTACCGTATATGCTGCCTACCGTATTTGCAGAAAGCTCACCGTATATGAGAGCTCACTGTATTTGCGGGCGAAACTCACCGTATTTACACAAAATTTGCATAAAGTGTTTTTATTCATACACCAACTAAAATAACACAAATTTTTTTACTTACAAATAGAAATACCGTATATGTGAAATCTATTTTTCACACATATAACGAATTGAAAAAGAAAACGTGTATTTTATTTTATTTTTTTCTTTTAGAAATCTATTTCTAACATAAATTTAACAAACAATATATGAGATGTGTAAATCGCTAAATAAATAAATTTGCAAGAATAAAATGAAAACTAAATAAATAGTAGATAAATTTTCAACTCGAGGCCTGTGCGAATATAGTTTCCTTAAAACAGATTCGCCCCCTGACCGTAAGTGTTTGAGGTCTAGTTCGAGCGTCTGTTTCTCAAGATACAATGGCAAAATCAGCAGAATTTAAGCACTACAGAAACTACTCCAACGAATGAACAGTATCACCACCACCACGACTAAGAAGACGACGACAGAATTTGAGAATTTTCATGCAGAGAGAAGTTCGTGTGTTTTCCTGGTGAGATTTTTCATATGTTTTATAGCTGGAAAACTTGAAATTTAATATAGCATAAATCTACCATTAACTCTATGACAATTAACATTGGAGTCACTTCAATTTCCGGGAGTTTTGGAAGTTTTAGAAACTCAAAAGTCAGTGGAGAAGGCAAAAAAAAAATTGCAAAACGTGGGCTCTCCGGAGGGGCTAATTTTTGCTTTGTTCGGTCTGACATTCATGTACGCAGGTCGCACCCGCATACAAGTTCAAGGTCCGAAGGCAATTTCAATCTGAGATTTGCACCCCCTGCGCACACACGTGGAGAAAGCATCTATGCTACACATGATTACACCCTTCCAATGTCCAACTTTATTTAAAGTGATTCTTGCTTTTATATTTTTTTTTTATATGGGACTAACTTCAATTTTTTTTCACATAATCATCTTCCAATGGTCATCTTTGAGCTCCAATTTCTCATTCATCTATTCATCAATTTTGACAAATAAATATATGCTTTCGATGCTCTCACGGAGGAGAACAAGGATCAACTTTGATCTTCCAAATTGGACCAACGGGTCTCACCGAAAATCTTGCCAACAATCCCCCACATGAATGAAAATTGGGAGAGACATGAGACCATGAGATACGAGACTTGATGACCGTGAGATACAGGACTAGGTGATAATGTTCAGTGGTTGAAGCCTGCATAGGATAGGTAGGTATCACCCTTTGAACCTCCTTTGTGAAAGCATATTTACTTTACTAGCTGACCAGTAGACATGTTGTCCTTGAACTATTCTGCTATTTATGTAAATGATGATATACTCTACACAGAATTCTTCCTAACACAATTCAGTTCTCATTGTTATGTTCGTTTTGGTCATGAATATATGCCTGGTTCTGTGAGAGTTCTTAAAAATTGAGCCACACACAATTCTCTTAGAAGCGGTCTCACTTCTCTCTCACATAAGTGATTTCTTATTATAAGTAACCTGCATTACTTGGCTCGAACTTCGACGCATAAGAATCATTAAAAGCCAATTGCTTATCGTTCATCCTTACGGACATCACTGTTACATCATAGGAATGGACAGGAGGAAACACCCCCACATTGATTTTATTAAGCGTTTACAATTAGGTTGTTCCTTTGAACCTAGATCTTGGAATCTCCAGTCAACTATGTTGGGTTTCCTTTATAATAACTTATTCATTCAAGGGCTTAAGTCTCATTCCTTTCGATGACTTTTCAACTAACTCTCTATTTAATCCTTTAGTTAGCGGATCCGCAATGTTATCTTTTGACCTTACGTAGTCAATAGTGATAACTCCAGTGGAGAGTAGTTGTCTTATGGTATTGTGTCTACGCCAAATATGTCTAGACTTACCATTGTACATGTTACTCTGTGCACTTCCTATTGCTGATTGACCGTCACAATATATGCAAATTGCTGGCACTGGTTTTGACTATCTTAGAATATCTTCTAAGAAGTTGCGCAACCATTCGGCCTCTTCACCATATTTATCTAGAGCTATAAATTCAGATTCCATCGTAGATTTGGCTATAACTGTTTGCTTAGAGAAGTTCCACGATATGGCAGCACCTCCCAATGTAAACAAAAATCCACTGGTGGACTTTGAATCTTTTATATCAGATATCCAATTAGTATCACTGTATCCTTCAATGACTGTGGGATATCTGGTATAATGTAGTCCATAGTCACGAGTGTATCTTAAGTACCTTAGTACTCTTACTATTCCTTTCTAGTGATCAGCTCCTGGATTACTCATGTATCTATTCAGTTTACTGATTGTGTAGGCTATATTTGGTATTGTACAACTCATCAAGTACATTAGACTTTCAATAACTCTCGAGTATTCTACTTGAGAGACACTTTCACCTTTGTTTTTAGAAAGATGTTGACTCGTATCTATCGGTGTTCTGGCCAAGTCAGTATCATCCTTATTGAATTTTTCCAAAATTTTGTCCAGATAATATGACTGACTTATAACAAGTCCATCGATGTTCTTGAGATTTTGACTCCAAGTATAACATCAGTTAAATCCATATCTTTCATGTCAAATCTCGAATTCAAAATATTTTTAGTGGATTCAATCATCTTATTGTCACTACTAACAATAAACATGTCGTCAACGTAAAGACATAAAATGACATAACTATCTTTAGTATCTTTGACGTAAACACATTTGTCACACTTATTGATTTTAAATTCACTCTCTATCATGACATTATCAAATTTTTCATGTCATTGTTTGGGTGCTTATTTCAAGTCATATAGTGACTTCATCAATTTACAAACTTTCTTTTCCTGCCCTATGACGAAAACCCCTCGGGTTGATCTATGTAAATTTCTTCTTCTAAATCTCCATTTAGAAAAGCAGTTTTAACATCCATTTGATGTACTTCAAGATTTCGCAAAGTGGCAATCGCAAGTATCAACCTAATAAATGTCATTCTCGTTACTGGAGAATATGTATCAAAATAATCAAGGTCTTCCTTTTGTTTGTAACCTTTTATTACTAATCTGGCCTTGTACTTTTCGATGGTTCCATCTACTCTCGTTTTCCTTTTGAAAATCCATTTATAGTCTAGTGGTTTGGTTCCTGGAGGACAATCCACTAACTCCCATGTATGATTTTGCAGTATGTAATCTATCTCACTTTTAATGACCTCCTTCCATTGAGGTCCCTTTGAGGAATTCACAACCTCTTGATAATTTTGAGGTTCACTTTCTAGGATATAGGTCAGAAAATTAGGACCATACGATTTTTCTGTCATTTCCCGTTTGCTACGTCTAATCTCAGTCTCCTCTTCTAGTTCTTCATCATGACTATTTTCAGTCATAGTCTCATATGTTCGTTTGGAAGAGCTTGCTTCCTTTTTGAACTTGTATGGAAATACATGTTCAAAGAATGAAGCATTTCTTGATTCCAATATCGTGTTTTTGTGTATGTCTGGGATTTTAGAGTCATACACAAGAAATCGATAAGCACTACTATTGTGTGCATAGCCAATGAAGATGCAATCTATTGTCTTTGGCCATATCCTTACCTTCTTTGGTGTTGGAACGATCACTTTGGCAAAACACCCCCACATTCGTAAGTATTTATAGAAAGACTTTCTTCCTTTCCATAACGCATAAGGGGTCTTTTCCACTTTCTTTCGGAGTACCTTATTTAAAAGATAATTTGCTGATAACACAGCTTCCCCCCACATGTTCTGAGGTAACCCATAATTTACTAGCATTGCATTAAACATTTCCTTTAAAGTGCGATTTTTCTTTTCAGCAACAACATTTTGTTGCGGTGAATAAGGTGCGGTGGTTTCATGTATGATTCCGTATTGTGCACAGAATTTCGCAAATGGTGCTTCATACTCACCACCTCGATTGCTTCTTAACACCTTAATTTTCTTATTTAGTTGAGTTTCAACTTCACTCTTATAGGGAACAAATTTCTCTATAGTTCCATCTTTTCTTTTTAGCTAATACACATAACAATATTTGGTGCTATCGTCGACAAAAGTGATGAAATACTTGTTGTCACCTCTTGTCTGTACAAGTTTCAAGTCACATACATCACTATGAATTAAATCAAGTGGTTCTATGTTCCGTTCAATTGATTTAAACGATGACCTTGTCAATTTTGTCTCAACACAAGTTTTACACTTATGTTTTGAATCAATGTGAAACTCAGATATGCAGTTCAAGTTAACTAGTCTTCGTAAAGTATCATAGTTAACATATCCTAATCTACCATACCACAAATTAGAAGACTCAAGCAAATAAGCAGAAGAGTTTCATTTATTCGTTTTTGTTTATCAACCATTACATTGAGTTTAAATATACAATCGAAAACATAACATTTTCTGACAAACATTCCACTTTTAGGCAAAATAACTTTGTCTGACTCAAATACAATACGAAAACTATGCTTATTCAAAAGCAACCCAAACACTAGGTCCTTGTGAATTTTCGGCACACATAGCACATTGTTAAGAGTCAGCTCTTTTCTCGAGGTCATCTTCAGAACTATCTTTCCTTGACCTTTGATTTCAGAAGTTGATGAATTTCCTGTAAACAACTTCTCCCCATTCTCAATTGCTTCGAACACAGTAAATAGCTCCTTATCAAAGCACACATGCCTTGTAGCACCAGTGTCAATCCATCACTTCTTAGGGTTTGAACTCACCATGTTCACTTCAGAAATTACAGCTGAGAGATTCAGCTCCGACACATCTTGAGCCATGTAGTTAACCACATTTGCTTCTTTATTCTTCTTTGGCAATCTGCATTCCGAAGACTTGTGGTCCACTTTGTCATAATTGAAGCATTTTCCTTGAAATTTCTTCTTAGAAATTCCGCCTTTCGGTCCTTGCTTGGTCCTTTTGACAATGGATGACCCAGACTTGTTTTTGTAGGTCTTACTATTTTGACCATGCTCCACAACATTAGCTTTAGCAGCACCATGATTGAACCACTTCTTTTCGAAACTCTTGTTGTCTTCTTCAATTCAAAGTATAACAATTAGTTCTTCGACGTTCATTTCATTTCGTATGTGCTTCAAATAATTCTTGAAATCTTTCCATGTGGGGGGGCAATTTTTCAATAATTGCAGCCACTTGAAAAGTTTCATTCAAAATCATCCTTTTGGCATGAATTTCGTGAAGAATCACTTGAAGTTCTTGCACTTGACCGATAATTGTTTTGGAGTCCACCATCTTATAGTCTAGGAATCTGCCGACAATGAACTTTTTAGCTCCGGCATCCTCAGTTTTATATTTTCTGTCCAAAAACTCCCACAGTTCCTTAGCAATTTTCATAGTACTATACACGTTGTATAGCTTGTCTGCTAAACTGTTCATAATATAGTTTCGGCACAGAAAATTCGAGTGGTTCCAAGCATCGAGTGCGCTGATTGCTTGAACATCTCTTTCACCCTCATTGAGTTTTGGAGCATCTCAGTCAAGAATCTCGCAAAATTCAAAGTGGTCAGATAAATAGCATTTTCTGCTGCCACCTTTTGAAATTCACGCTATTGAATTTCTTCTGTTTTTCTCCCTGATTAACCAGAACATTAATGGTATGACCAGTTGTTGGAGCCACAGTTTGACTCACAACATGACTTAGCAATCTAGCCACAGTTTGAGCCACAAAAGAGCTTGGCCCTTGAGCCACAGTTGAGCCCATAGCTGATTTTCAGTAGGCACAGTTTGGGTCACATCTATGTTGGTCGATTCATTTGCCATTTCTGAAAATCAATCAAAAAAAAATTAGTTTCTAAAATTAACAATATAAGAAACCAATTTTTCCTTTAGGAATCTATTTTAAGTTTGTTGGTAAATTTAATTGGTAGTGTATGGAGTGAAATCAGATTCTCATATACCGTATATGTGATTTAGACACCGAATTTACGCTTACCGTATTTGGCAAGTGCTTATCGTATTTGACAATTCAATTCACCGTATATAGTAGCTTACCGTATATGCCGGCAGCTCACCGTATTTGGCAACTTACTGTATATGTCAGGCAGCTTACCGTATATGCTGCTTACCGTATTTGCAGAAAGCTCACCGTATATGGCAGCTGACTGTATTTGCAGGCGAAGCTCATCGTATTTGCACAAAATTTGCATAAAGTGTTTTTATTCACATACTAACTAAAATAACACAAAATTTTCACTTACAAATAGAAATATCGTATATGTGAAATCTATTTTTCACACATATAACGAATTGAAAAAAAAAACGTGTATTTTCTTTTTTTTTTTTCTTTTAGAAATTTATTTCTAACATAAATTTAACAAACAATATATGAGATGTGTAAATTGCTAAATAAATAAATCTACAAGAATAAAATGCAAACTAAATAAATAGCAGATAAAATTTCAACCCGAGGCCTGTGCGAACACAGTTTCCTTAAAACAGATTCGCTTCCTCATCGTAAGTGCTTGAGGTCTAGTCTGAGCGTCTGTTTTTAGGATACAACGGTAAAATCAGCAGAATCTGAGAACTACAGAAACTACTCCGGTGAATGAACAGTATCACCACCACAACGACTAAGAAGATGACGATAGAATCTGAGAATTTTCATGTAGGGAAAATTTCGTGTGTTTTCTTGGTGAGATTTTTCATATGTTTTATTGCTGAAAAACTTGAGATTTAATATAGCATAAATCTGCCATTAACTCTATGGCAATTAACATTGGAGTCACTTCAATTTCTGGGAGTTTTGGAAGTTTCAGAAACTCAAAAGTCAGTGGAGAAAGCCAAAAAAATTGCAAAATGTGGGCTATTCGGAGAGGCTAATTTTTGCTTCATTCGGTCCGACATTCATGTACGCAGGTCGCGCCCGCACACAAGTTCAAGGTCCGAAGGCAATTTCAGTCCAAAATTTGCATCCCCCTGTGCGTGCACGTGAAGAAAGCCTCTATGCAACACATAATTACACCAGTCCAATGTATAACCATATTTAGAGTGGTTCTCGCCTTCATATTTTTCCTATCTGGGACTAACTTCAATTTTTCCCACATAACCATATTCAAACGGTGATTTTTGAGCTCCAATTTCTCATTCATCCATTCATCAATTTTGACAAATAAATATATGGTTTCGATACTCTCACGAAGTCGAACAAGGATCAGCTTTGATCTTCCAAATTGGACCAACGGGTCTCACCAAAAATCTTGCCAAATGTGAAATATTACTCAGTTTTCCAACACTTCACTCATCCAACAATTCTCCTCTCCTAATATTGTACAGCTCATGAAGCTAAAATAAGAAAATTAATGCTCTTCATCTCTAGTAGAAATAAGACGATCAACGATCATGTATTCATTTATGTTCATTGGACAATGTGGCATTGACCTATACACGTCTCTACTCTTTATATTTGAATAACCTCAACTCCGACAATTCCCCACTTGTTCTAATATAAAAGAGACAAAATTTAGTATAAATGGTGTTTACGCACAGAATAAAGTATCTTTCAATTTGAACCTTAATTTAGTGTAAGTTTCACAAAATATTATCAAAATCCCAAGTAGCTAAAAGTTTTGAACCCGTAATTGTCATAAGAGTGACACCACATACAAACACACTTATGTTCTTACTTCCACATAGTTTTTGCTTAGCATGTTTAACGGCCATGCATATAATCTTTCCATGAACTTTTCAAAAGAACTCCAATTTTTTGAAACATCACCTCGAATTTCATATTAGTAAAATTCTTTAGTATCTTTGTTAGTTTAGAGATATTCATCCTCATATTGTAAAAAATGAGCACTTAAACATCTTAGTTAGGGCATTTTAATGCTGAAGTGTTATGAAATTCTTGTATTATCCTACATCAATCACTCTCACTTGAAAAAAAAAACTCGTCCTTCAGTTTTGTTGAAGAAAAGAATCCTTGATAACTTGTGTGTTTCCAAATTTGGCTGGGACTCAAGAAAATTCTCTAGCCATATGTTGCCGTGTTATATGCTTGTTGAAACAACTAACATTCATAGCAGTTAAAGTTTGCAAATTCTTTCAGCTTACTTCTCTATGAGATCGCGATTCTTTTCAAGACTCAATGCGGTCACTATCTGTGGGATGTTGTGCGACCGCATAGTTGCTCCTGCGGCACGACCCTTGCATATGACCATGCAATGCTACTGCACCGCAGGTTGGAATGGCCTATGCGGTCGCATAATAGTGTTATTTGGCCTTAGTTTCACTCTTTCATTCCATACCCGATTTATTGATTTTGAACAATAAAATGCAACAGATATGAAGATCATTTCACCCAGTGGCGGATCCAGAGTCGTCGGGATATATATATATATATATTTCAAACATCCCTATAACTTACTTGGTGAGAGCCAGCATTAATATACTTCAAGTCTTAGGTTCTAATCTTTGTCAATGAATTTGTTGTGTATTATTTTTATTCTATAATTTTTACCAAAATTCAATAAGGGAGGGACAATGAGGATTTGAACCCATGATCTCAAGCAAGGGTTGTGGTAAACTTAACCATTATGTTACCTCTTGAATTGTGTTACTAAATTTTAAAAAAATGATATTTGTTAGATTTTGATTATTTTAATGCAAACCATTTTAAATATTCAAATTCACACTCTTCCTTTGAATTATACAAAATTTGGCAACATTGTTATTTGATGAGTTCTATTTATTCTTATAACAGAATTATATATATTTATTTTGAACAAAATAATTGTTATATTTATATTTTAGGCCTTGTTCGATTCCCCTTTTTTTAAAACTACATTTTTTTTTTCTTATTTTCATCCATACATTCTTCAATAAAATAATATCACACATAAATTCATTTTTTTTTATTTTTAGTCACACGTTCAGACGTTCTCCATCAAATCACCATTCTAAAATGCATTTTTTGCTAAAAAAATGGATACCAAAAGCACTTTTAATATTTTATTGCAGTCAACGGTAGATGGTCAACGATCGCCCAGGCTGACTCAAACTCCTGGATTCGCCACTGATTTCCCCACCCTTCACCCTAGCAGTGTTAATACATCCTTGAATTTATATTGTGAAAAAATAAACCTTTCTTCAAGAATTAGATAGGACATAGAAGTACATATTCTGACATGATTTCTAAACGCAAAGAAGAAACAGTGTCGTTTATGTATTTTCTTTGTATAATCTTCATTTGTATATCAGTTACATTTAATTGATCGATGCCTTCATTTACGTGATTGTATAAGGACGTTTTTTGAACTTGGCGTTTACTTTTTCTCTAGCTGCTACTGGAATCTGAATTTGTAGTTAACTCAATATGTACTAAGGAAATGGTGTATTCTGTAACATATAAGCTCTGACTTTCCTGATTGATAAAGGTGCTTTGATTGTTAAGAGAATTTTCGGTTGTCGATTCTCTAATTCTTAATAAGTTGTGAAGAGGAGCACATGACTGATAGCTTTTTGGATTATTTCTCTGGTTTTCATTGTAATGGGATTTACGAGTAAGGTGAACTAGCCATTTTTTCTTTTCTTTTCTTTTCTGTTCTTTTTTTCAATTTTTTCTATAGTGAAATTTATTAACTATTATCAAGCAAAGCTGTTAAGGGACATGTTGCTTGTACAGAACCAAAACTCATATAAAAGGCACAAATCACTCACACTGGTGGGTCAGGGTGATATTCTGCCAATTTTTTAACAACAACAGGGTTCGTGCATGTGACCTTTTGGCAAACTTCTGTGAAATGAATAGGCATGTGACCTTTTGGCAAACTTCTGTGAAATGAATAGTTCTGTACAAATGATATTTTCCAGCTGTTAATTGGTTGAAACTTGGAAGCTGTCATTCTTAGCATTTAATTGCGTATGCCATTGTAATCATTTTCAGGCTCAACTCATAATTCCTCTCGATTTGAGATCTATTTGTTGTTGTTCTCTGTAATTCAGCAAACCATTGCGTTCCCAATTTCAGTGTGTAATTGGTCTTATTTGGTAATTGAAATGAGTTATGCTACACTTACAAATGAGGTTGACAAAATTGGGTGATAAAATCACATTCACACCAATCATTTCAAAAACAAAATTTTAAATCATTTGAAATCAATGACATGAATTTTGCCAATATATTTTGTAACCCAACTTTGTACAACTTTATTGAATTGAAAAATTACTGAGATCCTATCCAGTTTGGTTATAACCCTATTATTACAATTGTAATGTAGCATATAATAATAAAATAAAATTTTAGAAAATAAAAAATTATTTTAAAATAACTTAATTAAATTAAAACTTATTAAAAAAAGTTACTTAAAAAATATAATAAAAATTATTTTTAAAAAAGTCAATTAGAAAAATAAAATAAAATAAAATAAAAAGATATTTTAAAAAAAAACGTTCCTTAAAAAAATAAAATAAAAACTTATTTAAAAAAAATGTTTCTTAGAAAAATAATATAAAAACTTATTTTAATTTTTTTTCATATAATTAAAAAAAATTATATATATAATGCAAAGTTACCATTTTACCCCTTTTAAAATTAGTGAAAAATGGTGAAAAGAAATTGTGTGGTCATGGGACTCTAAATATAAAATTAGGTGATCATGGTGAAACAAAATTAATTAGGCGACCATGATAACACTTAATATAAAGTTAGGTGATCATTGGTAAATTTATCGATAATCGTTCTAGTCATTGTTATTTCCCTTGTGACTTTCTGCATTGAAATGGAGCTGAGGTATTTTTTCTTTTTTCTTTCTTTTTGACCCTTTCTTCATATTTTTCCTTTATCATCTGAAAATCTATTAGATACGGGTGTAATTCGATTAATTCCCCAGCTTCTATGCACAAAAGGTCTGGATGAAGTTACTATACCTTATAAAAATTAAATATATGTTTTTCACCCAAAGTGTTTACATCTCACATTGTTTCTTGCTAATAAATTCGAGAATGTTCGAATTTTTCTTTGTTTACAAGTGTTTAGATAATTTTAACTTTATTGATTTATCTGCAATTGCATAGTTGCGCACACAAGCTGATAGAAACATCATGTTAATGAGTCGAATTCGAGAGGGGTAAGCTTCTCTTTAACACGTTTCAAGAATTTTAATGAATTCTCCAAGATTGCATTTCAATGCTATATATTCTTCTGGCATGTGTTACTTTTCACCATTATATTTCGACAATTTATTCATAGCATTCAAGTTGCATGAACATGAACTTTCTCCCATGCTGATTCAGCTATGTTAATTGAATTTACATCGTTCTTTATTTTCGTCTGTACTATTCTATGTTACCATCATGCTATCCTTGATGATGAATGGTGAAGGATTCGGCAATGATATTCATATAAGTTTGGTATCCATCTTCAAACATTGGAATGGTTCAAAGGGAAAACTAAAAGGAGAATTTCCACCATCATAAAGCCTAAGCAAAGTCTGTGTGTGTAGATTTTTATACTTGGAGGAGTGCTAATGTATGGCTTCATTTGATCATGCCCTTTTTGCTAACATTGGGTCTTGTAGACCTATGTATTTATCCTTGTCCAACAGTTCGGTTTAGTGCGCAAAGAACATGGTTTCAAAGAATTATAAATCGGGTTACTGGTGGAGCATGCACTATATATATTCGATTCGTGCCAATGAACGAAAAAGAAAACTACGATCTTGGTTATTTCTTGTTTTTTCTTGACACTGATTGATAGGGTCTATCAGTTCGTAACTTCCTCAAATTTCAAGCAAAAGTTCATCAAAGATGGAAGAAAAATGAAAAAGGACAAAGAAGCTGGAAATAAAAGGAAAAGCTGAAAATAAAACATAAAACGGAAATATGATCGATCATCAGTAGGAAAATAGATTCACATCTACAACCTTAGCAAGTTGTGTTTCGATGTGTCCTAAGATTTTTTCCATTGATCATCACTGGATCGATCATCATCTGCTAAAAAATTAAACAAATACTTTCAAGAATTAAGAGAAATAGTGCAAGCAAAATAGAAGGCAGATCAAGTGAACCTCCATAGAATTTGCAACTCTAGCTGATGAAACTTTCGAGCTTTCGGTTGCAAAATTATGTAAATGCATACACACATGGATTAACGTTATAGATAAGAGACGAGAAGGAGAAAGTAAATAAGAAATAGACAGAAACTTAATGTAAATGTACCCAAAAAGAAATGAGGAAAATTGCAAGGAATAAGAAACAAAGAAAACTCTAGAATTTGGGGTTACGTGGCGATATTTACTTCATATGATCAAACTTTTGGACTTGTGTTCGGCTGAATCTTTAAGATAAATTGAGAGCAATTTTGTTACTTTAAATTATATGATCCAACCAAAGGATGGTGAGTTAGATAGCACCAGGCTGGATATCCTAACAACTTTAGCACTCACCTCTTTATTCTTTTGCTATAACATTTTTTTTTTTTTTTCAAAATCCTTTTTGTGGGTTTTACTTCACATAAAGAGAAAATTTGTCGCAAACTAAGTGGCGCAACTTTTATTACGTGATAATGAAAGTGCATTTGAATATCAGAATAGTTCGAACACCTTGATTTAAAATGACTTGATCTATGAACGTATAAATTTGGGACTGGATGGTTACTTTCACCAAATATTGGGGGTCTAAATTTGCAATTTACAAAAAAAGGGCTTATCTTCAATGTGGGGGGAAAAATGAAATAGAGGTTGTGAGCTTCAAGAAATATGAAAAATCTATCCTATTCATATCTTCTATTTTTCTCGTGTCTTTCTCTCTACCGCATCTACATTCACATCACTCTCCGCCCGACAGTTGCTCCCTTAACTTAAAAGCCATGGCTTCCATGGCTGCCAGACAATTTTTCAACTTAAAGGCTGTGAAATTTTCACCCCTTGGCTTTTTTCCCCGGTCACCTGTAATATTTATTTCCTCCAATAAGACTGTTCAGTTCCTAAGTTTTGGTGGTGACTTTTCTAGCAAACTTAATCTTACAGCAGTCCCCAAGGCATCACCAGATGGCATTTTGCCTATTGATGATGAAGACGGAGTGTCCTTGGGAACCTTGAAACTGCCCTCCAACACTGACCTTTCAAGATTTGAATCCTTACTCTTTCAGGTACTTTGAGTTTTGAATAAAATTAAATTAGAGTTCAGTTATAACACAGGCCTAAATGTTGTAATTCTTGATTGTTCATTAATATAATTTGACAGTGGGCGAACAGTCTTTGCCAAGGTGCCAATTTGCCTATGCCAGTGCCTCTGAAGGTCAGTATCGTTTATAATCTATCTTCATAATACTTGTTTCTTCACCACAATAAGGTCTTTTTCCCAGCCACTTTGTGATCATGAAGTAGAGTGAGTGAGTCTTGCTTCCCAAATTGCTTGTTAAGTAACTGTTTTGCAATTTTCACAACAGGTCGACAAAATTCCGGGTGGAGCTAGACTTGGGTTTATTACAATTGGAGACGGAGAGACTGAGGTTCTTGTGTACATAGACTGCTTAGTTTTTCCAGCTACTGAGAGTTCTGGTCCAGTATTTCGGGCCATAAGGAATGGACCCCAGAAAAATCAGTCTCCTCCTGGAGAGCCAAGAATAATGAGGAGCCTTCTAGATGCCCTAAAGAAGTCTGTCGAAATAGCAAGACTTTAAAATATATTTTCTTTTTGCTTCGATACTTGGTCGAATGTAGTCATCTTTACTATTGTATAATGTAATGAAATGCATATCTATTTCATCTCAGGTAATTTATTTTTCGGAAAAGACTACTTGTCCAAGACCTCCCTGTCCGTCCAGGGCCCATGTGGCCTTAGACGTACAACACCCCTCTTATTTCCCTCGATAGTCTCAAGAAATGGCCCGAACCCGAAGTATCAATAATTTATTGGATCATAACTTAAGAAATCCCAATAATAATATTCACTTTTCTAACTAAAAAATAAGATGTATTCATGAGCGTTAACTCTAATAATTAGCAAAAATAACTTGAACTTTTCAGATCCATACTTATGATAGACATGAACAGTTGTTTCCTCTGCTGTCATTCTATTGAACTTTTCATCTAATAATTATCCATGTCACATTTACTATGTCACGATCAATCCCTTAATAATGTTTATTGTAATATTTTATTCCTCGATATTTCTTTACTTTGTAATATTTCTGTGCCTTGAAACATTAGTCTTGTAAAATATCCCAACTTAGCAGATAGCACATCCGTTTGTTGGCCTATCGCATCCTCAATGTGCAGCTCTTTCTTAATGTTCTGATTACAAAAGAATTATTCACACCTAATACAAAACATAATATTTTATCCAACTTCTATCTACTATTACACCTGTATCTTGTTCGTATCATTTCATAATTTCACTAGAGTCCCAAAAAATCACAAAACTTATCATCCTTAGATTCATAGGCCTATTTTTAAGAATTATCAACCATTCTAATCACTTTTTAAAATCCTCAAAGATCATGTTATATTAACTAAATAGTCATGTTATATTTCACATATTCAAGACCATAGAATTACTAGCCTAAAGTGGTATAGGAATACATATTATGGCTGAATCAAAATAAATCGGACGAGTTATTACCAAATAAACGTTGTCTTCGATTCGATTGCACCATGAACAGAAATTGGTTGAATTTAAAGTAAAACAATGACAAATGAAATTGCAGGTAATCCAAGAATGTAACATTTAAATATTATAAAATGCAAATTAAGTTCACAATTTGACAGTTTGGCCGAGTGGTCTAAGGCGCCAGATTTAGGCTCTGGTCCGGAAGGGCGTGGGTTCAAATCCCACAGCTGTCAACTCATCTTTTTCATTAATTATTTTTAATTGCGAAACATTTTTGCCATTATAAACGACATCGTTTTTAATATTGCAACTTATTCCTTATCTATCTTCAATTAGACATTTTCTCTTCCAAGTTCCAGTGGACCAATTCAACGTAAAATTGTAGACTGGTTACACTTTGCTGCTGCAGAGAAATGAGGAATCATCTCAGCAAACCCTGTCTAACCCACGTATTGAACCGGCTTCTCTCATCTCCGATCTCGGTCCCCCACCGGTCCGGACGATCCCTTCGAACCTTAGCCTACGAAGAGTTGAAATCCCCTCCAGAAAAATGTCATAATTTCACAGCATTTATACTCCACGGCCTCCTCGGCTCCGGTCGAAACTGGCGTTTCTTTTCCCGTTCCCTCGCTTCCGCACTCTTGCCCGCCCGTATGTCCCCTTACTTCTTATAAATATAAATTCGGTATGCATATGATATCTATGATTCAGTTGCATACACCGCGAAAGGTAGAATTTTTTAATGAATTTTGTATTTTTCATGTTGGATTATGTGTAGAGTGGAGGATGGTGATGGTGGATTTAAGGAATCACGGAAAGTCGGCTGAAATTGAAGAATTATTGCCCCCACACGACCTGGAAAATGCGGCCAAGGATCTGGCAAATTTGGTTAAAACTGAAGGGTGGGATTGGCCTGACGTTGTTATTGGGCATTCCATGGGGGGCAAGGTTGCTTTGCAGTTTGCTCAAAGTTGTGCTAATGGGGATTATGGGGATTCTGTTCACTTGCCCAAACAGGTAGTCTAGTTTGATCAAATCAATAGATTCTTGGATCTATACCTTCCAATTTATGTTTGTGAGTTTACATTTTCTTGAAAAATTTACTACAATATCTGGCACGTCTATGGTCTTGCAAGAGAATTCAAAGCATTGGTCACCTGGTTTTTGTTTGACATTTTTTTGGTTTCCGATTTTTATTCGAGTTTTTTTAGTATATTTCAACATTGATGAGCTGGATTGAGAAGGTATAATTTTTCTAACAGATGAGTAAACTGTCAAATAGCAGCTATGGGTATTGGACTCTGTCCCTGGAACAGTGAACCGCAAGAATGGTGACGGTGAAGTGGAGAAAGTTCTGGAGACCTTGCAGAGTCTACCTTCAACAATTCCCTCTCGGAAGTAAAGTCTACCAAACCATATTGTTACTCTCCTGCATTAATACAGTTGGTTTTGTTCTAGTAGTGGCAAAAGCAAGGGGAATGGTGGGATGCTTGAACATTTTGTTGCTCGCTTTTAGTCAAGCCTATCATGGCCATTGTTTATTACTTTATTTCATTGCTGATTAATGTCTAATAGGTTACTCCGTTGATATAAAATGTTAACCTTTATCCCCAAATCGATTAATTTCTTTTAATTTTTGGTGTGATCACTGCTCTTTGATCTCTTTATTCTATATCCTTAACTAGTTAATAATATCTAGTTTAAGTGGTAATGGTTGAATCACTCGTCCGTGAGGTCTCATTTTACCATTTTGTGAATTGTTTACTTCGTTATTATTTCTGGGCCTGCTATTATGTGGGCTTCTAATCCTTGTTCTTGTCCTCTATAACAATATAACATATGAATAAACATGTTTTTACTTCAAGCAAGTATACATTATATATTACTGTAGTTCTGTTGTCAGTTACCAGGATGACATGCTGTTGCTGTTTAATAAATGCAAGCAATCCAAGTAGCCTGAATGTTATATCTCAGTTGGCACTTAAAAGAACTGAAGGAAGTGATGAATTTGTCAAGGGAACTTCCGTCTAGATTCTTTAATTGTCAATTTATAATGTGCATTACTATGCTGATGCCATTTTTTCGCACCTTGAATTTTACACATAGAATAAATCATAGCTCTGGTAATGGTTTTTTATAGACAGAAGGTAATAGATAGCTCTGATTTTCTTTTCTTTAGGATTATCTGTGGTGAGTCTTCCCCATCTGATAAAACTCGTGCAAGTCAAAACCTTTTGGTATTTCAAGTGTTTATATTATTGTCCAAGTTTACATGTGTGTGATGTAGGTCTTTGTAATAAGCTAAAGTGAATAATGTATTGTAGGAAATTTCCTTTTTGTAGTATTGAGGGACTCGGGAGTACGAGTATCAAATGAAAATTCAAAACCTTTTTGTAAACTTTTGGTTTCTCTTTGTTATGAACCCAATGAAGTGAATGAGCCACATTTGGATAGCATAAATGAGTTATGACATCACAGTATACACATGTATAAGTAACACCATGTTCCATGCATTACAATCAAGAAATTGCATTATTGTTTCGGATGTAGAGCATATAGTTAAAATGCGCAAGAATTTTTTGCAATTGAACCATTGGTTACCTTTATCCTTTTGTCATTTTTGATGATTTTGAATTGTGTTCTTTAGTAATCCGTTATTGATTGGTTACTATGTTCCTCTAGATTTTAGGACTAAAAACCTCATTTTCTAGCATTTTGTGGTAAAGGTATCAATTCATGACCAATAGTGTGCTTTTATTAGCTTTATTTATTTATTTTCACTATTACAACCATATCTTCTTAATTTCACTTTTGGCACATATCTTCCTTTTTTAACTTTTTGGTCCTATATCGTGTTCTCTTTTGACCCCCGTATGATTATTAATTACATTTTCTCCTATTTTATATTACGTGTTTATTTATTCTTCCCCAACATTTTCCATTCTTTCCCATTCCTTTTCATCTAAGAAACTTTATCTTTTAGTGTAGAATGTTTTGAGTTTACTCATTTGGTAATGTAACAAGTCTCCTTGCTCGCTTCAGATGGCTGGTGGATCACATGCTGAAGCTTGGGTTTTCCAAGTCATTATCAGAGTGGATTGGAAGCAACCTTAAACAATCAGGAGAAGAGCAGACTTGGGCTTTTAATCTTGAGGGCGCTGTTCAGATGTTCGATTCTTACAGGTAATATAATTTAATTCGTTTGATGTGGCTCTATTGCTCAGAATATAAATGATATTAGATAGTTTGCATTTTCCCGATCTGACTGCACTTATTGTTAATGACAATCATAGGGTAACGGATTACTGGCCTCTGCTGGAACATCCACCCAAAGGCATGGAGATAGCCATCGTACGTGCTGAGAACAGCGACAGATGGGACTTAGATGTCATTAAGCAACTTGAAAGCCTTGCTACTACTAAAAGAGTGGATGAAACTGAAGGGAAAGTTTCGGTTCATGTTCTGCCCAATGCAGGCCACTGGGTTCATGTGGATAATCCTAAGGGACTTCTTGAGATTGTGGCACCCAAAATTGCCTCTTTGTCTTAGTCATTATGGTCATGGCTTCTAGATTTCTACAGCTCAAAGCAAACATTGGTTTAGTGCAAATACCATTCATTCCAGTACATTATATTAAGCTATTAGCTGGGTTTGGTGAATAGTGATGTTTTTACCAGGGGTTTAAACTTGAGCCATGCTTAATTTGATTATTTTTTAACTGTCTGCTAGCTGCTTCCTCTAATCCTCTCTAGTAGTCATCTTGTTCTTTATAAATACCATTGGTTGAAAATGAGGGAGAGTTTCTCGATGCTGTCAAATACTTGAATCCCTCAAAACTTTGTTTATCATTAAGAGTGACAATGAGTCGAGTACTCCATTTTCCATCCCCGCCTTGCTAGGGATTTCTTTGTCCCGTCGGCAAAGATTCCCAATCACCGTTTATTCTCCCGTTTATAATTTTTTTTTTAATTATAATTTCAATATCGATTAAATTAACCAGTATATAATACAAATTCTAAATTACACTGAATTATAATTTATAAATTATTAAAATAACTTTAAATTTATAGACATTCATTCTTGTTTTCAACCTTAATCCAATTCCCAAAATCCTCGAATTATACATACTTGAAATCTCGATCTTTTTGAAACCGTAATTATTAATTCTAGAATCATGCTACACAAATATAATTGTTGACATGCGGGATAACCGAACACTCACACCTTGAGGATTGG
>NC_036247.1:5287911-5311678 GCF_002742605.1 Olea europaea var. sylvestris
AATAATTTAATTTCATTTAATCAACTTAATTTTTTTAATATTCTTAAAATAAAAATACATAAAATAATAGAAGCTTACTCTTCCTTCATTTTTACACGCTACAATCATGCTTCTCTATTTCTCCACACTATCTCTTTTACCATTTTTTCACGCTATCAACCATGTATCTTTAGAAAGTTTATTTTTGAGCACATAAGTAAGTTTAAATAAAAATATTATTTTTATATATGTACGTAAAAAGGTATATAGTAATCATTTGGTTGACCAAAAAATAATATCAATCAAAATGTTTACGATTCATTTAAATAATAATTTATTGAGGGGGTTAATTCAAGAGCATAAGTGTGAATTCCATAAATATATGATTAAAAATATGTTTGAAGAAAAATAAATTTTTAAAAATGAAGAGCAAAATGTTAACAAATGAATATATTTATTTTTCGAGAAATGAGTTTTTATTACTATTTCATTTTTATCATGAAATGATTTTAATCTTAATATGTTAGATTGTGCTTCAAAATTACATAATCTATCAAATATAATTTTTATAAAATAATATGTTTTTATAATTTTTTTTTAAAGGTGAAATATAATAGTATTAAAAATAAAAAATTATTAAATTTTTATTAATTTTATAAAATAATATGTTATCAAAGCTCATGCTTGAGCCTCCATAACAATTATGGAGGCTCAACTCATAACAATTACATAAGGCCTCCATAATTATGGAGGCTCATACTCAAGCCTCCATAACATTACTTTTACTAAAAAAAAAAAAATTCATAAAAACATATTACTCTATAAAAATTATATTTGGTAGATTATGTAATTTTGAAGTACAATCTAACATATTAATAATAGAATCATTTAATGATAAAAATGAAATGGTAATAAAAACTCATTTATCGAAAAATAAATATATTCATTTGTTAACATATTTGGTCTTCATTTTTTAAAATTTATTTTTCTTCAAACATATTTTCAATCATATATTTATGGAATTCACACTTTTACTTTTGAATTAGTGTGGAAAAATAGAGAGACATGACTGTAGCGTGTAAAAATGGAGAAAGAGTAAAGAGGGCTCTATGACGTAATCCTCCGCGCCGCGTAATTTGAGGAAAAGCAACGAAGTCACTGTATCAAACACGTAAGATAAACGACGTCGTTTTTTTCTCTTAATAAAAAAAAGCTACAGTAAAACAAAATAGAAAAATTTACTATTCTTTCTCAATAGTGAAACGTTGCCCTTATTATATGGTACTGAAAATTGAGGGGCCTGTAACCTACACATCATGGGTCCTCTAATTTTCCCTAATATTTCATTCGGGAGTTATCCGTAATTATAAGAAAATTGAGGGGCAGTTAAGGTAATTAGTCTCAACACCACTAACCCTAGATATTTATTGAGCAACGATTCCTCTCTTTCATCACTCCACTGCCGACTGCCGACTGCCGACTGCCAGGGTTTTCTCAAACTTCGGAACAAGTTACCTCTTTTCCTCTCATTAGCCTTAAGCTATGGTTAGTCCCTTCTACTAACATGTGAATTCCTCTATTTTCTCGTGTTTATTCTGTATTCAGGATCTGTGTTCACTATTAATTATATATTTTTGGATGATAGCTTTTATTAATTAGTGTTAGGATCACAAAATAACATTCATGGATAAAAGCTTCGGAAGGAAAGTCGTTTTTTTGTGGCTATTTTGTGATTTGAATGTGATACCATATCAGTACTGCATTTAGCGAATTTATAAATCTGAGATGAAAATTTGAGGTTTTTTAGTGTTGCTTCACGAAGTTGATTTAATCAAGAACGTCTATTCTATTATTTGTACGTATGACGATTAGAGAAAAATTATGTTTCCTGGTTTTCCTAGACTTCTTAATTTTTTTTTTTTTATCTAATGTACTAAATGTTACATTTAATCATCTTTTTCTGGGTTTAATAGTCAAGGAGAAAGACCAGAGAGCCCAAGGAAGAAAATGTTACCCTTGGACCTGCTACCAGGGATGGGGAACTTGTTTTTGGTGTGGCCCACATCTTTGCCTCCTTTAATGACACCTTCATTGTGAGTAATGATTCTTGATTTGTGTGTATGATGATCGTTTGAGAAGTTCGGAAAGGAAAGTAATTGACTTAACTGTTACCTTATTGTGCAGCACGTGACTGATTTGTCCGGAAGGGAAACCATGGTTCGCATTACCGGTACGTTTGCTTAAGGTTTTGATTGTAGATTCTATGATTGCAGTGATAATTATTCTACACATTTCTTACTTCACTGTTGTGTATAGTCTCAGTGTTGGTTCAAGAGTAGTAATGGATTGTGACTGCCTATTATCTATTTTGGATGAATTGTTTACCTATCAGTTATAAGTTTTCGTCATTTTTGTTGATGGAAATATGATCTCTTGCTTGTATTAGACTATGGATTTAGATGATAATTGCAGTTTAGCCAAGGACTGGTGATCATTACTTGTTCTTTTAGTTTTTTCCAACTTTGATATTTCATTCACTCTGTAGTAGAGGGAGTCTGTCATTGAAAATTCTTCCCTGAATGAAACTTAGTTAGGGCCTCGTGGATGATTTCCTGCATGTGGGACTGATGTCTATTTGTTGTAGATGATGAATTAAAAACTAATGCTGTTTGGCACACTTAATTTTTTACTTGTTTTTCTGTCATGTAACCCAAAGCTGTTGTCGTGTAGTTGATTTTCAGGGTATTTTTCTTTTCATTTGTGTTTTCTATTTCTGTTGCTCTAGTGATACTGTACCTCATGAGCACATTGAAATTAGGTCGAGTATGAGCTTTAGCATGCCTAAATTGCTTTTGTATTATGCATTTACCCTTCTGACTTCAGGTGGCATGAAGGTGAAGGCTGATAGGGACGAGTCTTCCCCATATGCAGCTATGCTTGCAGCACAAGATGTCTCTCAAAGATGCAAGGTAAAAGCCTTTCTCTTCTAATATCGATGCATTATAGGGGAGGGTTGAATCCGTACACTATGTTATCCAAGTCCATATTTTTTATTGCTGTCATGTATTTATCATCTTAGAGAGTTTTGTCAGAGGGTGATGAAGAGAAAAATTAAATTTGTGGTTATTTGCAGGAACTTGGCATTAATGCTCTTCATATTAAACTTCGTGCAACTGGAGGGAACAAGACAAAGACCCCTGGCCCTGGTGCCCAGTCTGCTCTTAGAGCCCTTGCTCGTTCGGGAATGAAAATTGGTCGTATAGGTATCAAATCCCCAAAACTTATTTAGCCCTTGTATAACTATAATTGGTGATATAAATTACACTCACATGACACTGACCTTGCTTTGAATCCATTATGTACAAGTCTGCGAATTATTGTTGATGATAGATTATGCTTGCACTCACTGTGTAAAATCAATATTTGTTGGAATAAAAGTTTCTACTCTTGAATAAAAATCAATAATTGTTACACTTGAATAGATGTCCAATCTAAAAATTTCTTCCACGATTTATAAATCATTTCTACTCTCGTTTCAGAGGATGTGACTCCGATTCCCACTGACAGCACTCGTAGAAAGGGTGGCAGAAGGGGAAGGAGGCTGTGAGTTTTCCTTGTGGCCAATCATACTCTGCTTTTGCTCGGACTTCTCTGGTTGCAGTTTTATTGTTCTCATGTTCCATGTTTTAAAAGAATGTAGTTCAAACATAATTTTTGTTTGACGTTTGAGCAGCTTGTCACCAACAAATTATGAGAGGATTTTGCTGGTGTGATTTATTTATATCCTGATGAGTTTTTTTGACGGTGTTAATTATTCAGCATTGATACTTTCTCAGTTGCATAGTTGGTCATTTCCTAGTTAAACTTTGTACTTGCTCATCGTTTGTTGCTTCAAGTCAGTTTATTAACATGCCAAACCTCCCTTGAGTTGTAACTTTTTAAATCGTGGGATGTTACGTGTATTAGTTTAGGATCCATGATTTCCTTGTAGATTTGCAGCGGCAGTGAGAATACGTGATCCTAATTGCTTTTCTAAAAAATTGAGCTCTGCTATATATTTATAAAGTAACACTTCCAAGCCATGATTTTTTCTTCATCTGCGTTCGTACGTATGACCCTAAATATTGTAATTGATGTAGGGATATATCATACTTTCACTAGCAGTTTATATTGACATACGTTAATTTAATATACATGTGGATGACATAATGCATTACCTTTTGAGATAACTTACCTTCTTTAGTTCAGGATGACTATTTTTTTAGTCAAATCACCGCTAGAGTGAAGTATTTACTCATTGAAAATAAAATGAGATACAAGCTTAAAAACAAGCATTTGGTCCGACCTCGAGTATATGTAAGACTACAGAAAATTCAACCACGGAGTTGAAGACTAAAAAGAATAAAAAACGTAGATCTGTGTTTTATAAGCTCTAGTCATACTAGTCATCATATGTGACTTTTAGTCGAATCACTGCGAGATTGTAGTATCAACTCAGTGAAAATAAAATGAGATACAAGCTTAGGAGCAGGCATTTGATCTAACCTCGAGTCCATGTAGATAGACCATAGAAAATTTAACCACGAAGTTAAAGAGTAAAAGAAGTTGATTCTATGTTTCGTGAACCCTTGTCATATTGCTCGTCATTTTGGGATTTTTTTAGCAAGAGAGAAGTATTTACTCATTGAATACAAAGTAAGATACAAGCTTAGAAGCGGGCATTTGACCTAACCTCGTGTCAATGTAGATGCACTATAAAAAATTTAACCACGGAGTTAAAGGGTAAAAGAAGTAATTTCTACATCTCAGAGCTCTAGTCATGCCATTCCTCATCTTGCAACGTTTGGAATATTTTATTAGTTCATCCGAGAAATGTTCATGCTCCAAGCATCCAATTTCTCAATTGTGATTGTTTCGGTGGCATTGTTGCATGCATTCAAATGAGCATTCTCATAAATAGCTAAAGTAGGATAAACCCTAGATGTAATGCATGTCTTTCCTCCAGCACCAGGGCTTTCCACTACTGAATCGGAATGATCAATCTGCAAAGAGGGAGCCCCTTATAACTGAAAATCCTATGCAAGAAAGAGATAGTATTGTATAGTGTAAAATTAAAACAAAAAGTTTTTAGACATATGTACCGAACTCCTAAGAGAAAGCTTCTTGTCTGTTAGGTCTACACCAACAAATCCTGCGAACGAGGGTTTGTATGGTCCGTCCTTCAAGGATGAACTGTTGAAAAGATAAAGAAAAATATAGTTAGAGACAAGTTGCAAGAATGGACACAAAAGACTCGCTTTCTTTCGTAAGAAATTTGATATTCAACTCAATGGATACTTGTTTGTCTTTTTGTTCCATTCATCAAGCTACAAATAGTAAATGGTAGAGAAAGATTTCGACCTGTATCGATAGAACAAATGTGTAGGCCAAATTTAGATTGTAACTATGTACAGTACAGGAATACTATTTTTACTCCTTTTTTCTAAACACAAATATACGAACAAACCTTGATGCACCAGAGCACATAAGAATTACGTGCTTGCATTTAGCTTCAAAAATTCTGAAGAAGACAGGAGTGTATTCTTTCAGATCTTCTGAAGCCAATGTCAAGAGCCCAAATCAAATGGTCTTACCCCACCTTGGACAGTAGAACCCCCCTTTTGGCTGCAAAGCATTTGTGCATCATATTCATCCTTGGTACAACTTGCTGGAGGAGTTAATTATTTGTAATTATCAATTAGAAAGAGTGAAGATCAGTGATGTTTCCTTCGACTCCTTTCTATTGAAAACTTGAGAGGTAGGGTGGCACTGGGCACCCAATTGGAATTAGAAAGATGTAGAGAAGCAGGCGCATAGAGCTGACATGCAACTTTATTTTCATCTAATTTTTAACTCTTGAGATGTAATGTCTGGACAACTATCTATATTCAAAAATGGGTAAAACTTCGAAATCTTATGACAAAAATCTCTATAGTATGAATGTATATAGCATGAATATGACACTTGTAAACTGAATATTTGAGAATAGACCTACAAAAATATTGTCAAAACTGAAAATTTAACAGAAAAAACATAATTTTTATTGTATGACCTGTATATTATGGCACTATTTTTGTCAATTACTTTTGTCTTTATTTCTGTTTGCTTGGTTTTGTTTTGTTAAAGGGTTCTGGTAGGTGGATTTGTGTCTCTGTGGGTGTTGGGATGGGGGGAGGGGGATGCATTGTCAACTCATCTTCCAAAATTAACAAAGCAAGAAAAAAAAATTCAGTGAAGTGGCAATGACCTTTTCGCTTATTTAGCATAATGGATCTGTACTAATGGAACTTATCACTTATAAGTTGAATTTCTATTTTCTCCAAATCATGGGGAAAATATGGCCCTAATTTTCAATTTGTTTTTTCATTTGCATGTTTCGAATGGACAGCAAATAACCATCCACAATGGTCAATGTATAAAGTCATAACAAATACATTATTTTATATTTGAAAATTGTTTGTGGATTAAATTCTTAATTTCATACTATCACGAAAGATAATAAAATAAATGATAAAACTGAAAGCAGAAAAAAAAATGATTTAGAGAGATATACTCTCATTTCGAAAGCTATATCTACTTATCACCTCTAGATTTCACTATAATTGAAACGAAAAAAAAATATATAATTTGTTTTTGAACTCAAGAGTTATCTTGTTCTTTCTACAAAGAAAAAAATTTCATAGTATCTTTTATATAAAGCGAAAATACTATAGCAATCTAAAATACATGTGAACCTAATGTCTTAACTGCCGTCGTTACCTTGCTCCCATAAGAAACCGTTCTAGTGAACTGAAGTCTTGGCTAGTTGCCCGCCAACTAGAAATTCCCATAAGCTTTGCCTTAAGGGCTACCACCCCCAATCCACTGTCAATGATCCACATAGGAGAAAACTAAACAATATAATTAAGTTTTACACGTTCATCAATTGCTTTTATGTCAAAATTAACTACATTGTACAATAAAAAAATAAATAAATCTAACTTTTTGAAAACTTTCTTAATTGAATTTTGCTTGGTGTACAGGTAAAGAACATCCAGGATTATTTACAAGGAGTATGCGGCGCAATACAATTAGTATGTTCTTGTCTATTTTTTTCGACACCCAATACAGTTTTTACACTTGGTTTGCTAATCTTGGCAAAAGACTATGTACAAATGGTTCTATCCAACATACCATATAACAAAATTATTAAAAGAGAAATTCTGGTTGTACAGAATTTTTCTCACGGAAGAAATCCAAACCCATGTGAGTTTTATATTGAAAAAATATAACCACCCACCTCACGGGCTGTATGTGGTTTGTAAGTTATCTGGCAAACTATTTTCTGTACTTGTAGTTCGCTTCTTATTAAAATTGCAAATTTGCTGTACAAATAACTATCACAAGAAAGTAGGGAGCTGTCTATAATATCTCTTACCACAAATTTCTTCAATAGAATACTTCCACTTGTTTGAAGACATTATTGAAATTGCACAACACAAACGAAATATTTCAAGAGATACACGTTGCATTACAGTGGACATCAAGATATGCCAAAACAATAAGTGCCCAACTTCAAATCTTGACATCAAACTTTTATCTTCCACTCAATAAAATTCCATTTCGCAACTATCCCCAAAAAAAAAAAAAAAAAAAGACCCATTCTTGAGAGAGCATGAAAAAAAAGAGAAATTGATGTTGCTTTTTAATGTTATGTGGCTCATATAATCCTCATTCCCACATTAACTGCTACTGATATTCATTGTCCCACCCACGCTTCCAAAAACATACTTCATAGCTTTACATTTTGATGAACATGTTCTATCATATCCATCTAGGTTGGTAAATATCAAGTGCACACTAAGGTAGTGTTTGATTGGAGGTAGAATTCTACGGAAAATGGAATTGGAATTCTACCTTCCAATTTAACCTTGTTTGGTAGACATTTTTTTTTCCCCTAGAACTGGATTTTCATATTTGGTGTTAGGGCTAGGCAAATCTCCCGAACCGAACCGAACCGATCGAACCGAACCCGATGGTTCTTGTCAAATTAAATACTCGAACGGGTATCTGAATTGAGAACTGACGGGTACGGTTCGATTCTTGGTTCTCCAAAACCTATACAATCGTCAGCCGACGATGTGACTTCCGCCGATCGAAACTTTGACCGTAGCGATCATTTGAACAAGATAGTCTACTAGTCTCTGACATTCCAAAAAACTATTGAATGCATCATTAGTTGTATTTATATAATATTGTTATAAATGTTAAAAAATTTAATTATAGTATAGAACCGAAGGGAACCGAACAGAACCGAACTCGAACGGTTCCATAATTATATTTAGACCCAACAGCACCATTTATTAGATACCCGAAAATTTTGGTTCGGTTCGGTTCTAAAGAGAACCGATCCGCGCCCACCCCTATTTGGTGCCACATAAGCCAATTTTTATAAATTCAAGGAATTGCAATTCTCACCAAAATTGTGAGAATTGAAATTCCAAGTTATTGTAGCATTTTTTTTTTTTAAAAATCTATTTTTTTATTATTATTATTATTATTATTATTATTTTGTAATGGAAACAAATTCAAAAAATTATTGAAAAATAATATTTCCCTTTAATTAATAATTTTTATGCAATACAAAGTCAAAGGAACACCAAAATATAAATAATTTTTTTATTTTATTATTATTATTATTTTTTGGCAATTGGAATAAATTTCATATCCAATATCAATAAATTATATTCCTTTAATTGACAATTTTCATGTAAAACAAAGTCAAACGAACAACAAAAAACACTTTTATTTCAATATTTTTCACGTGAAAATTAAATTATACCAATCAAACACAATAATTTACACTTCCCAAAAAAATAATTTCTAAATAATTCAATTCTCTGAAATTCATTTTCTAATTTTTGCAATCAAATATATCACATTTAGAGAGAAGAAATTTTTTAGTCGCAAGTAATTATATGCATTTAACAGCCATGGACACATTGCTTAAAATATTAAGTAGAAGGTACATGAACATCATTGACCTAAGTCTTGTTGCAAGAATAACGCTTATAAACCAAATAAAAATGAAGTTGCTGCTATTTATTTACGCTATCACGTACAAAGTACTTGCAAACATTTAGCTCATGAAGTACTCAACATACCCGACAACAATCTGTATATTACAAATAAACACAAACAGTGATAAGCCATTCTACCTCCATTTACAAACTTAGCTAAATCCCGAGCAGGGATTCATTAATCAATCTGATAATCCTACAACATTATGCACCAGGGATTGGAATTGCTAGCCTTTCAACCATCTAGCATTCCATGTATTTTGCAGAGGGAGTAACAGTATACATGACAAGTACAAAATATGAAAATTGAATAAACATCATGCATTTAACAGCAAATGCACAATTATGAGTTAATTTGTGAAAGTGGAGAACGAGGAATAAGGGACGGCTTCAGTTCCTTTACTTTAAAAGATTCATACGAAAGGTTTTCCCGAAATTCTTCTTGTAGGGTCTCCATAGGCATGGCTCGAAGCGATTCAATGGTGCACTTGCTGGGAATGTCCGGCTCACACCTAACGGGTGTAGTGCCTGTTGGCTCGTAATCCTGAACACAAATTAAAAAAGTTCAAGTTAGAAGGGCAGTTTCATCAACATAGTTAATAATGATTGAGACCATAAATTTATAGATCCAGAAACCATATGAAAATTCCAATGTACAAAAACAGATAGAAAAATAGAAAACTTCAGCACGTTTTTTTAATTTCTAATGAAAGCAGACTGCAAAGAGAAGTTCTAAAATTATCAACTGACTTGAGAGAGAAATAAATTATAATAGTACAATACCTCTGATGACTTATGATACCAGAACAAGCGCATAATTCAGCACTCAAGGAAAGGCTAGGGCCAGCTATTCTATGAGATTCGAAAGTTCTAAACCTAAAATGCAATTTTGCGAGTTTTTCCCATCAAATAATTCAAATCGTTCCAAGATTCTGAACTTGTCAACTTCCCAAAGTTCAGAATAGAAAATCGGGATTTTAATAAAGAAAAATGTAAGGGAATAGCATTTTTAGCGGTATATGGGAGAATTACATAACATAAGATGTACGAGATACAACACCAAGAAGCTGCAATAGAACTTGACCAAGAAAAGACGCTAGAAAATAAAAGGCTGTGTTAATATACAAAATTAATACAAGAGGACTAGTGCCGATTCAACATTTCAATTTTAAAGCAACAGCTATATCACAATTTCAACCATATTCAAAATGTAAATAGGGCATACCATGTAATTCTGCCTGAAAGTATCAATAGCATACTGTTCAATTGAAGCCGATTGTTGAGAATGATCTTTCTGAAGGCTCTCCAACGTCTCTAAATGGGCTCCAGAAGCTGTCATAATTTCTGATATACATACTCGCTCTTGTTCTAAAATACCTGCAAGTACAAAAAAAAAATAAATAAATAAAAAGGTAACAGCCATCAAAACGGGTATAGAGTATTCATAACCTTCTATTATAATTTAATTGACATCAATTGAACGATTCCAAGTAAATTTAAAAAAAAAATAATAATTGTTTTGACATAGTGAGTCCAACAAGTAGGCCTATCAAAACCACCTTCTAATGCTAAACCCTTCCAGAAAACCTTTGGTTCATTATGAAGTATATATTTTATTTAACTATATGAGTTCAAAAATTTAGCTAGCTAAATACGCACTTAAGTTCACCTATACAGAAATCAAATCGCAAATTGTATTATTTTAGTAGGTTCCACTACCATCAATCATTTTGTGACCCTATTGATATATTGTACAACTCTAAGTACACAAAAATTCTGGGAAAAAAAATACCTGTGTTTTTGCTGATGTGATGTTGAATTAGTGGCAACTATATTAACTACAACCAATGAATCAGACCACTGGAAAGTTCTATAAATTATGCGTCAATCTCTACATATAATTTTACCTTTTTCTTTCATTTTCAACCAATATGAATTAAGATTTTTCAGGCAATAAATTGTTGCTTATAACTGGAACTGGTTCTAAATTTCTTTTAACTTTTCCATGAAAATATCGGTTAAATAAAATCTACAAAAAACTAACTTAACAAATGAAAGCACGTTCTGTAATATGATGCACTGATTCCACATAAGAATGCCTAGAATAAAATGCCATATCATACGATGGGCTATATATTCTAGACCACAAGATCATATATTATACCATCACAAGCTAGAAAAAAGTAGATATCAAAATCAGAGAGTTTTAGTGTCAAATGACTGTCATATTGTTTACCATTTAAGTCCTCACAAGATATTTAATCATTTAATTTGTTCCAACAACCAAGAGAAAGATTAACATACAGAAAAACTAGAAGAATTCTTAGCAGAAACAAAAAGGAAATGAAAAAGAAAAAATGAAATTCAGAAGCTACAGAGACTAATCATCAATTACAACATCTTCAATAGCCACGTTAATAATGGGTTAACCATAGAGCAATGGTGATGTATAACCTGAGTGAAGGGTTCCCTATGTGCTCTTTTTCATTGTAACCCCAATACATATATAGTACATTTTCACAGGAGTTTGGACTATAATTTCTTCAGAGGAATGTTGAGAAAACATGAGAGCAAACTCATTATTATCAAGAGCAAAACACAAGAACGCATAAGCAGAGAGAGACGAGGAAATAAAGGATAGCATATTAACAGTATTTTGGCATTTGCCCAACCAAGTTGATATAACAATGCAATGACTGAAACAGCAACATAAAAGATTACTAAAATTTACTTATCTGCAACACTATCAGCAAGTATCTCAAAGGAATATGAAAACCGAATTATACTTGGTACAAAATTCTGTGCAGAATTTAGGAAAGGAAGAATTAGAGATGAATGAGAAAACTTACCACCGAGACTATGGATAATGTTTTCACCATTCTTCGTGATATCTTCTTCAGCTGCAACCCTTGCAGAGTCAATTTCGGTATCATGTTGTTCATTACTATCACAAATGCTCCTAAAACAAATAGAAATAAAACACAACTGGATATGATTACACAAAGTTGGCTCTCAAAGGGATAAGCATCACACAAAAGTCAGTTGCAGCTATTTGAAACCAGGAAATACGAAGGGAAATGAAAAACATGTGCCACAAGCTTAAATACAAAAACAGCGGTTGAATGTTGTTCATCTTTCAGAACCTATTGGGAACTACCAACCGAAAAAAGCTTCCAAAGTATATGGACAAACCTAACATGTAAAGCAATTGTTGATGCATGTTGGCTTCCCATGTCATTCAAAGATTCTTGTGCTCTTTGCCACTGCTTCAGAGCTGTTTCTGTAGTGTTTGCACTGGATAGAGAATATGCTTAAGATTCAAAACTAAACAATGGCAAGACAAAGGGAGAAAAGGGCCTAGGTAGTGAATCACAGGAGTTGCATACTTCAAAACCAAAAGGGAAGATTATAAGTTGAAAACATAGCATGCTCTCACCATTTCTGTGAAAGTAACTCCATACGACAATGCTTGGCAGCAGAGAAGTCAGCACTATCTTTGAAGTTATTCTCTGCTAGCTTAAAAGAATCCTGCCATTTCCTTTTTAGGTCCATTGCAATTCCTTCCATTGACGAAACGTGCCCATCTATAAACTTCTTATTTCCAATCACACTTTCCTTGATATCTCCAAGCCTTGCATCCACCTGTCATTTACGGTTTAGATATGTATAGGAGAAAAAGAATACATCCGAGTAACAAAAAAAAAAAAAATTCCATACCATCTCCTTCTGACGATGCATGCAACCTGATATGAGAGAGGTCATATCAGCAATAAGCTTCTCAGCATCAGATCTCGATTTTTCCTGAAGGCATTAAAATTAAAATGTCAGTAAAATAAGAGAACGTTACACTTTGGAATGGACATTTTAGTAGAATATACCTCATAAGCCTTCTGAAATTCAGCAATACTTTTCAACTGAATTTCATCCACCTTAGTTGCATGCCTTTCGAAGCTTTTCGATTCTTCCAAAAGCTTATCAAGAAACTCATGAATGGTTTCTGAAGTATTCATCAAGTTCTCAGTACTAGAAGTAAATCTCTGCAGTAAATCAAAATTAAGGATTCATTGAAAAGTCGGACAAATAAACCACAAGTTGTTGAATAATAAAATAACTAGCCACTGCAAACTTTTGAAAAGAACTAAATTATTGACTAATCTCTCTGTGTTCATTCAACTGGAAAACATGAAATTTTAAAGCAACATGTTCACCCAGATGCTAGTAGAGTATATATGCAAACCTGGCGAAGCTCTCTAGCCAAATGTGTTGTTTCTCCTTGGTGACTTGATAAAGCATCCTGAAGATCATCAAAAACTGAATTTACTTCGACCGCACCTGCAGCTAAAAACTACAAAAAAAAAGATTGTTAAAAGGGAAATGTGAGAAATACATTCAAAATATGGTAAAATAGTTCAGTCAGACAGAAAACAACTTATGTTCCTTACTTCTTCAATGGAGCGTGAATTTGAAGAAGCTAAAGTCGAAACTTCCTCTAAGGCAGCATTACTACTTGCTTTATGCAGCCGCACCACATTTTGTACAGCCTCAAAGTGAGATATATACAATACCCTTGAAGAATTTACTTTCTTCTTTAAATTTGTAGCTGCCTATGAGTAAAATTTTAAGGAAGAAGCAAAATGTGTTAGAATAAATAGATGGAATGTAAATAGATTTTGGGAAAACACGATAAAAAAAACAGGGGAAAAAAAAACATTGAGCAGAAAGCATACATGGTAGAAAATAATTTGCTAAAATGTTAAAGAACCTTCTCAAGTACTTCTAGAAAAGTGCTACAGAGTTTCTCAACACATTGAAGGTGATCACTTTGTCGAGACATTGATATGGTCAGTGTATCACAAAGGGAGCCAAGCTGCTGAGCGAGCTCTGCTTGAAAATTGCTCACGGTTGACCTATTATTAGCATTCAGTTTGTCCTCTCTCGCTACAAAAGCCACAATTGACGGAACTAAGTTGCACAAATCAGGATAATAAGATTTATAAGTTGAAGTAACCAGTGAGACTGCATACCAATCTTAAGAAATAATGACGTATTATCCTTCCGTGTTTTCTCCAAATCAGCACGTAAAACAAATGCTTGATCAGCCAGTGCATTTTCTATCCATTTTTTCAACAACACAATTTAGTGATCACATTGAATAGATTCTCAAATACAAGTCTAGTCATATATACCTGCTTTTTCCTGTTTAGATATGATAAAGTCACGCTCTTTGACGGCATATTGGCATCTTTTTAGTTCCTCTTCAGTGTTTGTCAACAGTTTGCTAGTTTGGTTCAAGTCTTTCTGCAAACAGCTTCATATAAGCACTCTTCATGATATCACAATACTTTGCACAGTATATCTACAACTTACTTGGGTAGCATCTAATTTGTTGCTCAAATCACAGCAATGTAGAACTTGACCATCATATTTAAATTGCAATACCCCCAGTTGCTGCATACCATATAATCAAATATTGTCAACAATTCGGAAGCAATCATAACTATTTGTTTTGCTGTGCAAGCAACATGAGGTAAACTGACCTTTTGGTGGTTTTCAATCATAACGCTCATTTGTTCTATTTGCTCGGCCATTGCCTGAAAATGGGAAAAATATATTTTACTACAGCAGTCTCAAATCTAAGGTTCACGAGATAATTTATTTCCTATCAGAGTATTTATCCTGCCTAAAGGCTTTGCTCAGCACATCCAAAAGTTTGAAAAGATTCCGAAAGAACTGAGTTGGTATTAAAAAAAAAAAAAAAAAAAGTGCACAGCATCCAATGATCAGTACCTTCCTCTCGCTTTCCTCCTGATAGTATCTCTCTTTAGGAATGTAGACTCCATTTTTCTCCCGTGCAGCGTAAACCTCTGTGAAAAGTAACAGAATGAGATTAGAAATTCCAAACTCCCCAACCAGATTTAATGGCCTATGAATTCAACACACTATGGAGTAAAGGATTATACCTGCTTTAAGCCTTTCAATTTCACCATAGAGATCTTTAATAAGTGTTGATTTCATCATCTTCTGATTCACCTACAAGTTGATAAAGAATTAATGGATAAGTTGAAGGAAGATCTCTAAACTTGATCTTTTTGAAATAACTGCATTTCTGCTAAGCTCTCTACAATCAAATCAATGAAGAACACCACTTAAACTAATCAAATCTAGAATGAAACTGACTTCTGATTCAAAGATTTTGAAACCTACACTCGAGAAATGTAAAAGCATTTATCTCAAACATCATTCTGTTCGATACTTGCATGAAAAAATTATTAAATATCTGCCACAGTGCAACTAAACTAATTTTATTAATGGAAAACAACTAGTTTACATGCAAAATCCCTCAAAAGTACAAAACCCATTGCATCAATAAAACAATAAAATTAAAAATTGATTGAACCATGGCATAAGCTTCAATTATGAACTTTCTAATCATCTAATGAAAATATGATGAAATATTACAACCTTAAAGTATAGGTATAAATCATATTCTTAGTCTTAGAAGAGACGTGTGGCTGTGAAATACCATAGAAGAAAAGTATCAGGACCTAATTAGTTCATAGAAAACTAAAAACCAGATATCCCAATCTTAAAGTACGCATAAATAAAAGGAAGAGGAAGAGGAGAATGAGTCATGATTTTTTGAGGAAAAAAAAAATATCTGCAACAAACCTCAGGCTTATTCCTTATATTCTTAGCCCGGTGAGCATAATCCAGTGTGCTCAATGTTTCCTCGAGACAATGAACTGCTGGAGACACTGTTGCAATAATGCAGGTCTTGGTTCTTCCCCCCAGTGAATCACGAAGTAAACGTGTGATCTTGCTATCTCTTAACAGATTTAGGATAGCAGGTGAAAAATAAGCAATCAAGAAAACAAGGTTTAAGAAAAATGTAAATTTTGTATGGATATTCAACCTGTAAGGAATATGGCCAAGATGCTCCACAAGAGCATTAATCACTCGTCCTAATGTAAGCAAGCTTTTGTTTATTTCTCCCGCTTCTCTAGCACGACTCTGAAAATATTATAAATAAAATTCAGCGAATAAAAAGAATGAAGCAAAGAATAATTCAGATAGCAATATCACAACAAATGTGAGCAGAAACTAAAACTTGCATAATCTCTGAGAAAACAAGATGAATCCTAAGGAAGCACAAATAAAACTCCATAACTGCATAACATATCAAAAATTTACATGGGTCAGAAATGAAAATTACCTCCCTCGCACCAGAGCGAGATATGTTTTCTGAACCAGCTAAATCAACCAAATTTAACTTGCCACTTTTTATTAATTCTTCGCCTTCAGGTGTGGTTTCCCTAATGTGTATTGTAATGGAGAAAAGAGAGTGTGATCGGCTGAAACCAAAAGAAAAATGGAGCATTTTTTAAAAAGTAAAAATACAAAAAACAACTTAACTATTAAAGCAAGGAAAAAGAAGTGACCTTGATTGTTTATTTAGTAAGGTTTCTGCAGTCCGACGTTTAGCAGAGCCCCTTTCAAGTAAAGTGAATATCTCATTAGCACTTGTGACAATCTCCTCTTCTAGTCCTCTAACAAGAACACCTCCTTTCCCATCTTCCATGAGTGGCAATTGCCTTTTCTGTTTGTCTTCCGCTGAAATCCTAGATATATCTTCAGGAGCTAACAAGTCTGTAATCTCCTCATTATATAGCTCTAAGAAAGTGACTTTCACACTGTATTCAGCATTTTGACCCTCCAATGTGTCAAAAATCTGCTTTACTGCTCTGGGTATGACTCCAGCTGCAGGTGGCAACTCCCCATTAGGCCCACTCTGAGATAAATGTAAACCACAGATCAAAATGCAACAGAGAACCCCAATTACAAATTAAAATGATAAGTACAACCTGTCAATATATCGTACCTTCGACCTTTTACATTCACCCTCCATCGTGTAAGTTTTTCCCGTGCCCGTTTGTCCGTAGGCAAATATCGTGCAATTAAAGCCTTCCAAGACTTCGTCAACAATGGGAACAATTGCTTGCTCATATAAATCTTTCTGTTGTGCATCCGGTCCAAAAACCTGAATACAAGGATAATTATCAAATTGTAGCTACAAAAGCATTAGCACAGTTTAATCAGAAGCCTGATTGCTGCATTTCAACACCGTAAAGAGACTATTTTTTCACATTTTTAAACCGATATAACTGATCAACAATTGGTTTTCGCAACTCTTTACACAGTTTAGGAAGTACTCCACAGAACAATTATTTCACTACAATAAGGACTATATTGGGTATTTATTCTAAAAAAGAGCTTCATATTTTCAAAATGCATACAAATTAAAATTATGCATTCATGAACCTAAATAGAAGAAAAACGATATAAAGAATACACAAGTCATTAGATTTTAAACTAATTAGTTAAGATTACCTTGTCGAACGTAAAGACCCTATCAAAATGTTTGCCAGCAATATTCTGCGATACTGAAACCTCGCGCTGGTATTCCTTACAGGTCACCACCTCTGGCGCCTTGTTTCGCAACTCATCACCACTAAACGGCCTGCAAATTTCCAATATTTACTGACATACAATCCAAAAACCCGGAAAAGAAAACCTTAAAATTTAAACAATTTTAGATGTACCAAAACATCGTTAAACATAAATAACCCTAACATCATTAAAATAAATTCATTTACCTACAACGGAGAAGAACCTGGACATTGACGCCCTTCTCTTTCTCGTGTCGATTTGACATTTTCGCCAGTGAGTATGTATGAGATAGTGAGTTTGATTCTATTGTTGGAATTAAACTTATCAAATCACACTCGTCGTTGAGGGTGCTTTTGTGTGCGAAATCGAAAAGAACATGAAAATTGGAGCGGGATGAAAGTGAGATTTGAAATTTCTCTCTCCCTTTCTGATTTGATCCGCCGTTCAACTGAAGTCCAAAGAAATTCGAATCAGACGGTTCCTTGCTGGACCAAATAATATTAAAGGGCCGAAGTGACATTGGGTGATGGCTCGTAACCTTATTATATCAATGGTCCGACAAACTGATGGTTTGCTTGAGCCCATTAAAAATTAGATTTTCTAACAGTGATTTATTGGATAATAAAAAAGTCAAAAAAGGGATTTACATGTCAAAATATTTTATAGAGAGAATGTAATTGAAAATAAGTTTAGAAAAAAATAATTTTTTTTTAAAAATGAGGTTATATTTCAAAACATATGAAGAAGTAACTTAAGCATTTATAAATAATTTTTACGTAAGACAAACATAAGAAGGCCTAATCAATGTTACCCTCTAAATAACTTTACAATGCAATATCTTATTTTAGTCGAATTTTTGTTTTTGAGGTGTGTATAAATGTAAACTTAGGGTTCAAGTAGTACCAAGTGCTTTCTTTATAGTTTACCCATGTAAAAATGATGGGCTAAAAAAAAGAGACATGCAACAAGAAGATGATGAAATAAATGCTTCGTTTTCGCTCCTTATTTATTTGATAGGTTGCATCACAATCTAGATTTGGCACACACCGATGTCAATTTATATTACATTGTTCTACTTTGACATACAAATGAATACCTATTTCTCCTCGTCAAAAACAAAAAAAAAAATAATAATAATAATCATTTCCCTAACTTAAAATATGTGTAGAGAGAGAATGAATAGATTATAATGCTTTATACTAAGCTTTTATTTGAGCTCATTCTTTAAAACTTCTTTTTCTCAATCTTATTTTCAATAAAATTCACTCAATAAAATAATATTACACGTAAATTCAATTTTTTTTTTTTTTTTTTTTTACTTTTTAACAACACATTATCAACACAAAATTATTTTACAAAAGCTGTTATCAAGAAACGGGACTCAAACAGTGACTAAATAAAATTCTACGACTTAAATTAAGGCTAATATCACGATGATCGTACAAAAAACTAAAAATCATTTTTATAAAAGCTATTATCAAGAAACAGGACTCAAACAATGGCTAAATAAAATTCTACGACTTAGAGATTAAGAGTAATAGCATGATGATCGTGCAAAAAAGTCGATATTATCGAGACGCCAATAGATTTTGGAAAAATTCGTGGTGCTATAACTTGCGTTGACTAGAAAATGACCTCTATCATGATGGTTACGAATTATTGAATTAGCCTATATGGTTTCTCTCCATGAAACAAAAATATATTAACCCCTTGTTTGAGCTCCATTCTTTTGATAAGAATGAATTTTTGAATAGTGTATTGATGAAAAATGAGTGGTAAAAAAAAAAAGAAAAGTTTTAAATTGGTGTAATTTTATTTTATTGAAGAATGTGTGGTTGAAATGATGTCAAAATACTGTTTAAGAATGTATTATTTTCAAAGAATGTGGATCAAACAGGGGCTAGAAAATCGATTTAATTTAGGAAATTTGGCAGCTGGGTCCCCAAACATTAAAGTTAGTAGCACTAAGTTCCCAATCTTCATTTTTTTGCCACGTGAATGCTCAGGTTTGTAAAATTGGCGCACTTGGGTTCTGGGTAGACGATTACCTTCTCTTCCACCATCGAATTGGCTACTGCATTGCATGTAAACAATTTTTAAAGGCATTCGCAAGCAAAGCTATCACAAAAAAGTTAGTTTCTCTATATATTGTTGAAAAAAGTAGGGTGCATTTGGTTTGCGTTATCGTTTTCTGTTTTCATTGTTGAAAACAGAAAACGTTTTTTGTTTTAAAGGATTATTTTCTTAAAACAGAAAACTAGAAAATGCATTTGGTCTAAAATTTTTAGAAACTTTTTTATGGCATTTATTCAATTAATTTGATTATTTAGTAAAACATAATAATTTTATATTAATATAAAATCATATAATATATATTTTAAATTTGGTAAATTTGCTATTTTTTCTTGCTACAAAAATAAAATAATAAATGTTTAAAAATTATTTTATGACATGTGTTCAATTAATTTGATTATTTAGTAAAACATAATAATTTTATGTTAATATATTACCAGATAATATGTATTTTAAACTTGGTGAATTTATTATTTTTTCTTGCTACAAAAATAAAATAATAAATGTTTGGAAATTGTTTGATGACATTTATTCAATTAATTTGATTATTTAGTAAAACATAATAATTTTATGTTAATATATTACCAGATAATATATATTTTAAACTTGATGAATTTACTATTTTTTCTTGCTACAGAAATAAAATAATAAATAATAAATGTTTAAAAATTGTTTTATGACATTTATTCAATTAATTTGATTATTTAGTACAACATAATAATTTTATATTAATATATTACCAGATAATATATTAAACTTGGTGAATTTACTATTTTAAAAGTACTACTGAGCATTCCTTAAAAAAAAAAAAAAAAAGTGTGTTTTGAGCGTTCCGTCTTTTGAGCTTTTTAACTGAAAACACTCAAAACGAAAAAAAAATTGTTTTGAGTTTTCAATTATAAATTTTTCCTATTTTTCGGAAATGTATTTTCAGAAACGAGTGATCAAACGCGTTTTGGACGTTTTCAAAAAATAAAAACCAGAAAACGACAAATCAAACGTCGCCTTAGTTTCTATATTAGCTATTAACTGTACCATTGTAAAAAAAAAATAATAATAATAATAAATAAATAAATAAAATTATATTGTTCTTAAAAAAAAAAAAACCTAAAAAGTCGAGCATTAATTGTTTTTAAAATTGTTTACAACTGGATAACCAACATTATTTCAACGTTTTTTATTTCCATTGTACGGCACAAACTCTGGCATAATGAAACATGATTATCCAATAATGAAATTAACTTAAATAAGTCTCAAGCTCGATAAGTTGGGACCCAATATACACCTAAACTCCTTTTGGAAGGGGGAAAAATATAAAAATATATATTATTTATTTATTTTATTATTATTATTATTATTATTTTTGAGTCCCCACCAGTTGTAGAATTCTAATTTTTGCATTTATAAATGTCCTTTCACAAAGAGACTAGAGAATTTGAAGCATGTTCATTTGATTGTTCTCGTGAGTTATAGTGTTGCCATGGCCATACTATACCGTTGAATCTCGAACTCAAAATACTACAGACCCTTTCGAGGTAAAATTCTTGCTTCGAACAAAATGATTCAGTCTACAATTTATGTTAGACATTTATTCTACGTAGGTGCTAGCCCAATACAATGTCTCGAGTATGCTAAGGGCTCTTTGATAGGGCTTCTGTTTTTTTATTTTGCTTCCGCTTCTTATTCTTCTAACTTGATAAAGTACTTTCAAAAAATTAGTTTGTCTGATTCGAGGGGAAAAGGCCCGTTGGGTTTCAAAAAATTATTCAAACGAATTAGAAAGTAGTTTGCAAGTCTTGAAGCAGTTTTTTACTTTTCAAAAGTTTTGATAAACGGGCCCTTGATACACTATAGATTGTACCCTGTTTGAGCCCCATTATTTCTCATTACATTAAATTAAAATTTTCTCTCTCATACTTTTAATTACACAATTTTCAATATTACACGTAAATAAAAAAATTTTCAATCACTCATTTTTCAAAAAAACTCTATTCATCTTATTATAATCTACAAATAATGGGGCTCAAACGGCCCCGTACTTACAATCCTGAAATATGATATTTTCTTGACTTATCAAATTCAGCTGGGGAGAAAAAATAGGAGAGAATTTTAAATCAGCCTAAAAAGGGAAGGGATGAGAAAACAGTGGGATCATTGCGGATTCTGGCAGTTGCTTCTTCTGCATTGCTACAGCACCAAAAAAGGAAAAGGGAGAAAGAAATTTATATTTCTAATACAAACTCAAAACTTCGGAGAAAGAAATTTATATTTCTAATACAAACTCAAAACTTCGTATTGTCTTATGATTTGTTTGGATGAACTATATATATGTTACAGGCTAATTCATGGAACTATATATATAATCCAATCTAAAAACTCAAAAAAGCAGAGTTTTACCCTAATCTATTGCCTATATAAATTCCTCCACCATGTCCCCAAAATGAAATTTCCCATTGCAGCATTCCACTGCATTTACCACTTCTTGAAATGCAGTCACACTGCATGGTACAACCAAGCCATTTCTTTGCTCAAAGCCAAATTCATTGTAGGCCTTTTCTAACAACATCTTGAATAAAGGGTGAGACAAGTATCCGGTTGGCACCACGAATCGTCGTCTCTCCTCACCTACGTAGACTGCAAAATTTCCTGGTGGTATCTTGGCGGATGATGGGGATCCTCCCGCTTCGTAATTATCTCTTAGCAAACACTCATTTTGTGACGGATCACGACCCTCGTTGTCAACAATCTTAATCTTCTTGGCTAGTCTCTTCATTGTACCGATCTTTTTCCCAAGCATTTTGTTGAATTCAAGAGGGTTGAGGAAGAAGAAGAATGAATGAATGAAAATGGAGAGGATTAGAAGCTAATGAGAGAGTGGTTTGAGTGTTGCATTCAAGGAAATGGTGGGTGGAGTGGTCTTGTAGTGTGTTAGGAGGGAAACGTTGTAAGAGGGTCAGCTTTTGACTTCTAAAATAGTTGAGAGCCTATGATTTTGGTGGTTTATTGGTCTCAAGATCTTGCCTTTATTTACTTTGACTTACCAATAGTTAAGAGCAATTAGACAACTAATTAATTGAAACGCTAACCATTAGAAAGGCTTATTATTGGATGGTCATGGTACCACTTGACTTGTACAACTTCTCTTGGATTTATAATGGCCATACACAAGATGACAAGAGGAACCCCAATTAATTTTTATTTCCATGTCACGCAATTGCATCGCAAAGAGATCAAGAAAGGCATGAGACACACTAGATTGTGAAAAGGAAATTTCAGTGATTGGTAGAACTTCTTAAACCGCTCAAGATTATTTTTAAAGTTGTAGAGTGGGAATAAAAATGCCACCAATTTACAAAGATTACAAGACATAAAAGCATGACGAGATATCACTTTAAGCTAGTTTTTAATGAATACTAATCAAATAATTGATACGTTAAATGTGACAAAAAAAGTCATGAACCTGTCATTTATTGTTTAATTGTTCAATTTAACGTAACAAACGTACAATAAATATGTTTTAAAAGGGTTAGAAGTTAAAATCAATGTTCAAAAGGCCAAAATATTTGGACTCGGTTTTAAGACACATGCGCACACCAAACCGTTTTCCCATGTACCTAACATACTCAAAGAATCAAATATATTCCCTTATTAAAATTCTAGTCCTTGATTGAATAAAAAAAAAAAAAAACCATTCCATAATTGAATCAAACCCCCCCCCCCACTACTTCTTATATACTGGGCTCAGTATCCTTATAGATGATCTTCTTCTAAAAGTTCATCTAATCATCTAAAGTTTTTTCAAGAAATTATTCAAATATGTTCAAAATAATTTCTTAATCTTAGAAAATAACTTTTAACTTTTCAAAAGATCTACCAAATGGACCCCTTAACTTCTCAAATCCAAGATGGCGGAACAATCACATTGGGAGGGCTCTGAAACCAAGCGTGGGGAGTTCGATTCCTGGTGGGAACCTTTGATCCAATAAAGGAGGAATTATTGGTGGATTAATCACCATGGAGGATGCTCCCTTTGGGGAAGGAGTAAAAGCCATATGGGAACCTGGGAACCAATAAGGGCACATCCTGCGATTTACCTCCCTGAGCAGCTGAGGGGCCGGAGGTTCAGGGACGAGGATATAGTCTGGCGCAAGTTGGGACACCTCGTTAAA
>NC_036247.1:5312288-5360705 GCF_002742605.1 Olea europaea var. sylvestris
TAATCAACACCAAGACAGTGAAAAACAGCTACATTTTCCAAAACAATTACCGCTGACAGTCAACCATATAACTGTAACAAGAAAATTTAGACCTACAAAAAAGTCATAAATATTTGCGATATAATATTACCAGTTTCTGTCCCTTTTAAAGAAAGATTGATAGATCCTCTGGGGCATCAATCCAAATGCTCTCATAAGGATCCTTTTCTGCCCAATCATAGCACTGATTTCGGGGCTGATATCTACCACTGTCAAGAGAGTAAGATACACATCGTTTACCATAATATAAAACTTCAGGGAAATAAATATTGTTTCTCATCATTCCATTGAGATCCATCCTTGCTTGGGATGACAAGATACTTGCAAACAGTGTCGAGCCTTCTAAAGTTTCCATATCCATCCATACTTTATTTGTTTGGTCTAACTTGTATATCACTGGGTTTAAATCAGAACAAGTGTATATAACAAAAATGTCCCCATTATGTTCGGCCATAAATCTTCCTTTCCACCAATTGTTGACGCAAAAAGCATTAGGACATCTGGCTGGAGGAACAGAATGAACATCCCAAGTACTTTCATTAGGGTTATAAACCCCCAACAAACCTGTAATACTCAAACAATAAAAAAGACCATTGCAGAAAAGCAGGCTGGTGACTGTTGGCATACGGTTTTGGTAATTGACAGTAGTCCATTCAGTTGCTCCAGGATGACAAGTGCCAATAGTAATATTAGTTGCGCTCACATGCTTTACTGTAAAGAGAATACAGCTAGGAGATGTTGGAGCGGCAGAAAAAGCAACATTTTGGAATCCCAACTCTTGTTTAGGTAATTTGATCTTTTCTTGCGTATAAGGACAATAAAAGAACACGTGCTGAGTTTTGGGCTTATACAGCAGCAACCAGCCATCCTTAGCGTAACAAAGCCTAGAGCCATGTAGCTTTGGTAATTCAAGCCAATAAGTTTTGCGCTGAGCAGGGTCGTAGAATTTATGCAAGTCACCAGATTTTGGGAAAAACATAAGCCAGGGAGGTTTTTTGACCTTTCTAACCCCATTTGCAACGGTGTGCCATCGTCTACAAACAGCAGAAGCACGGATATTATCTCTGAAGGTTAACAGAGAGATTATCAGTTCCAAGATCTCTGTTGGAAGCACGGAAAGCTCATCTGGCTGTCCAGTTGAAGCTCTCGTATCTTCTTTGATTGTTTCAGCTAATCTACATTCACAATATTGAGGTAAAATCCAGCTAAATGAAAGAAGAAGAAAAATAGAGGCATTGACAATTTAAATAAACAAAATTGCCAATTATGTTGACCTCAAGCAATGGATATGTTTTCGAAAAATTGAATTCACAGTAAAGACAACCACTGGTAAAAGCAGAATTGGAATCATCCATGAAAAATACAAGTTCGCACTTGGTCTATATAGAATTTGAAGGAATAATTTCCACCAAGTATCCATACTGATAATATACAGACAACACGGCATTGACAATGTAAATCAAACAAAATCGCCAATTATATTGACCCCAAGCAATGGATATGTTTTCGAAAAATAGAATTCCCGGTAAAGAAAAACACAGGTAAAAGCAGAATTGGTATCATCCACGAAAAATACAAGTTTGCACTTGGATTATATATGAAGGAATAATTTCCATCAAGTATCCACACTGATAATATACAGACAACACCAACCGCACCAGAATGCCAAATTATACATGTTCACAAGAAGGCCACAAGCCAGAACTGAATCTCTTTTAAATGGTCAATAGTTAAAAGTCACAAGGCTTCAAACCAACACGCAGTACACAATCTTGCTTCCAAAATTATTTTAATTAAAAAATCCTTGAATTCTAGCATAGTTCCTTAATGAAAATTCCAGGGAAATCCATGTCAGTGTGGAGCAAATATGAAGAGACATTTTTGAAAAAATGGGCAGCATTTGATAACATTATTGAATTCCAAAACCTCATCTAAAAATACATAGTTTGGATAAGAGTAATTTTGCATCTAAATTACAGCTTAGCATTCATACAATTCTGAAGTCGAATAACTTAATCTTGTACTATACATTTTGGAACGTGAAAGGATTTAGTGAAAATGTCTCATTGTTTTGGTTCACAAATGGCACAAAAACCTCATCAAGCATGGCCACGGAAAGTTCAACGCCAGCAATGGTGTCATAAGAAATTAATTATAATAGGGCTCCCATTCTCTATGGATTTAGCTGGGGATATGAGGTCCAAATTGATGGGAAAATATTCCTCAAAACCTGCCAAGCTAAAGACAGCATCAATTGCAAAGGGAAAAATAATTAAGAGACCAATGTGATCAAACTTTCCTTTCATGCACACTGCCTATCCAAATTGAATTTGATATAGAAGATGCCAAAAGATCTTCACAGTCTAAAAAGGCAAGGAATTTGGTAGAATAATTACCTTTGCTGGCCAAAACTTTGAAGCAATTTTAGGTCAAGCTTTTAGCATACATTCATTATAAATTGATGTTTTCTTTTTCTCCTTACGGGAACTTAAGGGTTTTCTAGCGGAAAAAATTGTGATACTAGCATCCTAGTTTTTCTTGTTCTCTAAATGGTTTGTACAAAGCGTACAATTGTTGGGAGTGGTAAAGCTTATTCAATATTTTTCCTACGACACTAGGGGGTTTGAAGGAGCTAGAAATCTATATGATTGTAACTTTGACAGTCCATAAATTTTACATGTTTTCCCCTATATATTTTAATTTTCTGTCTCGTAATCAAGAATTGGACTCACTTCCCAACCCAAATTACATATCTAGTCTCATAAGGTTTAAAAACTAGATTCGAAGTTCATCCAGCAAAATCCCTCAACTCAAACGCATCTTTACAATGTGATTTCCCTTTTAAAATTTTAACTAATTCATCTTTCTTTTCTCCAAATACGTAAGTGATCATATTTTAGAGAAGCAAAAAATCTACCGTAGAATTAATGAATTTACCCCAAAACAATTCCAACACAACCGTCTAAGACACAAACATGAAGCCTTATAAATTCTCCAGTTCACTCTAAACTAAGATTTAACCAATATCGTCCTCTTCATGCACTCAAATTAAATTCATATACAACATTAAATGGTGCATTTGAAGGGGTTAAAATATTTTTTTGCAGATAAAAAAATCCATTATTTAGTTTTGGTATACACTAATTTACATCATGAAATCTCATCTGACTAAAACTAAAATTAAAAAATAACCTAAACCTAACTGAAGATTATGAAATGAGATTTTCAGTTTTTACTGAAAAATTAACAACACGCAAAAATTCAGACAGAAACTACTGAATTGGATTACTAAAGAAAAATTGGAAAAACTTACAATTTCAATTTCTTTCTTCTCTTTCCAGCCATAATTAAGAGAACCCAGAATCAGTTTTAGGGAAATAGCTCCATCTTACTCTGCCTAGGTGTGTGTGCCAGAAGCGGTGTAGATTTTTAAGGTTTGACGAATCCTATGCGAAAGGGATATTTTTCCTCTCCAAAAAGGCACCTACAAGTAATTGACGCTGCCGTTGACAGATGTGCTTTTCTACTTTCTTTTTTCTTTTAAAATATAAATTATAGAAATGACCCATGAAATTATTGGAAATGTAGATCGGATCTCTTGACTCTCATATAAGATTTGCTGAACCGAGTATTGCAACTGCTTAATAGTTCACGTCTTAGAAAGTCCGAACTCCTAACAAGAATTCTTAAAAGTACAATTCGAGGTCAAGAGGAGATGCTAGTTGTGGTAACATGTATGTACAACATATTCACGACTTCTAACTATGGATGTGGAGATATTTGTAAGTTTTGCCGCGTATCCTTAATTTGGTGTAAACGTGATCATCACGTTAAGACAAGTATTTCTTTTGAGATTACATGATTGATTGGATAAGTTCAAAAAGTATTTTGTTTTCTACATTCTCTCCGTGAATATAACTATATAAGAAACAACTTGGGCATGCCATTTCTGTTATGATCAAATTTGTAACACATCAGTGTGAAAATTGTTCATGAATAGCAACTTGAACAATACACAACTCATACTTTTTTTTTCAGATTGTATATTTGTATACAATTTTCTTAAGTGGTATTAATTCTTATCCCGGTTTGAAACTCAAAATGAGGTTCCAACTGAGTTTTTAAGTTACTACACTATCTAGAAGATCAACTCTAGCAAACATGAAAATGCAATCAAGTTGCTAAGATGTTGGTTGGAATTGCTTGGGCTCATATCAGCTTGTTGAATCTTGGAAGGATTGATTAGAGAGATGGTAAATGGATATATTACTATGCAATTTCTCATAAATAAGGTGCACAAAAAATAAGATGAATAGTGTTGATAGGGTTGCGAATATATGATGAAATGTTGCGATGATTTTAGGTGCTTTCCTATGACAAGTTTTTAGAGAGAGAAAGAACGGAAACAAGGAGAGTGTTTATAGAGAGGAAGAATGTTTAAATTCTTCATTGGAGACATTCGAATATATAAAAAAAAGGAAGGGTGCTTTTCATTTATAGACTTTTTCATACGTGTGTCTGACACGTTGGTTAGAGCACACATGACGGAATACTTTTATCTTCAAAATGAAGATTCTCCAATAACTAGACCTAGCTTTCGTTATATCAATTAGCCATCATATCCACGAAATCACGTTGCGCCTCATGGCCTCAATTGGCCGAACACTACTTGTGTGCCAGGCTTTGAGCCTCACAGGCTTTCTACAAGTAATCACATGAGGTGGGTCCTACATGGGACATACCTCATTAAAATAATACCCCATAAATGCCCACCCTCTTTCGTTTTGTGTGAGGCCTGTAAGGGACGAGCCTGATAGAGCAACTAGGTTCCAATTGGCCGAGGTCATTACCGCCCTTGCTAATCACAAACTCCAAGAAAACTAAATCAATCAATTACATAAGCATCATTATACCCCTACTTGTAGAGGATGACAAATTGCTCACGAATATAACACGTATCATCTTTTAAGGGCACACTATAGACACTTTAGGATATGTATCATGTTATGACGGATGTGTCAAGAGGAGTCGCGCATGCAACTTTTGACGATGTGACTCTTCAATCAAGGTTACATAAATTATTTTAGACGATGCGATGCTTCATTATTATTTGCTATTAATGTTGTGTGTCGCGCGCACATGACATGTGGGAGACAATGTTTCCTCGTCCTCTGGTCATTCAAAATTCAACCTTTCAAATTCTTTCCTTCATTCCTATAAATATGCAACACCCTCATGTTTTAAAAAGAATTTTCCTTCGCCTACAATATATGTTTTGATCTTTATCGATACAAGTACAAGCATCCTCCCTACACACCATAGCTTCTTAAGGTTCCTTATGTAGTGACGAATTTGTGCTATCAACATAGCGAAAGAAAAAAATTAGAGAGGGATGTTTGTTTTCAGAGAGGAAGAATGTATAAATTCCCGAGTAAAGATGTTCAAATGAATCAATAATTGGGAGGGGATGTGCTTATAGACGTGTTAATAGGTATGGTTGATGTGGCTATTGCCATTGACGTCGTGGCGAGATTTCTATCTATCAAAAAAATTTCAATGATTCGATCGAGCCTTCATTATGTCGATTAACCATCATTCCTTGAAACTACGTCTCGTCGCATGACTCAATCGACCAAGAGCATTATCGGCATTGCTAACTCACAAACTACGATTGTGGGAATCAGGGGGGTGGAGCCAAGGGAGTAAAGTTGTGGGAGCTAATTTCACAAAATTTTAATTGTGGGGGCAAAATAGAAAATTATAAAGATTTTTTTTTTTCTGAAAACGTTATGTAAAATCTTGAATTTAAAATTTACTGTGGGGCAACAGACCCCACTACCCCACTGTAGATCCGCCTATGATGGGAACTAAATCAATCGATCGCATCTGCATCAAGTGTTAATAATTATATTTTTGTTATTGTGCATATTTCGTTGGTTAGATAACAAATTTGTATTAATTAAAGAAAAAATGTAAAATAAATTTCATTTTTAACTATGAAAGTATTATTAAAGATTCCCATAAAGCTTTTTGTACTTGAGGAAATATCTCACATATGGCCGGTTTTGCATAGAGGTGAATGAGGCTGTCGCCTCGAGCCCATCATTAGAGTGGCCTCAGATTTTAGCTTATTTCATTTTTTTATTTGGTAAATTAGGTTCACTAAGATTTTTTTTATTAAAAATTAGATAAATTGGATCAATTTCATTCCATTTATATATAAGGCCTAATAATATTTTTCCATTATGGAAATTTCATTTCTAAATTAGGTCCATTTCAAATGTAATAGAAGCGAACAAGTGACGTAGGATTTCCCAAACTCATGTTGCAGTGATTTCTCAGTTTTACTCAACTTGTTCATGACATAGGTAGCATTTGATTAATTTGTTTAAAATAAGTGACGTGTTACTTGACTTGGCAAAAATTAACGAAAATCCTTGAACAAAGAGTAAAGTGAAGTCCTTAGCGACATATGAACTTCAAAATTTTGAGTTCTTGGTTAACATGGTAATTTGCTTCAGGTTGTTACATGTAATCAATATTATGAGTAAATTTCTTCAAATTAAAAATATGGATATTGATGGTGCTATCGGCTTCTTATAATGATTTTTTTTACTTCTCGAAAATTACTAAGAAATTGAATTTACTATTGTCACTGATAAATTGACAAAAAAGGCAAGTAAAATGGGTATTGAAAATGTATTCCAATAAAAATGTATAATTTGAATAAAAAAGTAAATTGACAAAAGTAGTAGTGATGAGGTAAGTCAATCGGTTGAAGAATTATTTAGAGTTGAATACTTCTTTTTTATAATTAATTATAATTAAGCTCTATCTTCTCTAAAATTTGATTTGAACAATTTATACAATATGGAGAAATATTTCAATTTTAATTAAATTTGGAAAGGTTAAAGCGTGCAATTTTTTCAATTGTTATGAATCTTAAGAAGTATCTAAAATATAATTGACGTTCGAATATTAATGGAAATGATTTATAATTCTGAGTTACATGTCATGAGGTAGCAGAGCAATTAAAGTGCTACAGTATTTGAAAATATCTCCAATGCTTATATTACTTACAAAATTTTGTTAATCATATCTTATCTTATCTTCAATCAACTATATAACAAGAAAAATTGAATTGATTGACTATATTATTAATTGAGAAAGAAATAATCGAACATATAGATTATTCAAGTTTCAATAATGTTTTTCCCTCTAAAATCTCAAGACGAATAGTATTTAGCTGATCGTTTGAAATATTGTTTGCTTTGTTATTTGGTTATAACATTTTTTTTTTGTATAATACATTTTATTTGATATTTTATTGTTAAGTTTTAAATTTACAAATTAACCATTGACTATATAATATGATTTTGCATGCATACTAGAATTTTTGGAGCCCAATTTATGGCGTTCGCCTTAGGGCCTGAAAATCACTGAACCGACACTGTTCTCATGTTTACTTTTAGCAACTCGTGTTTGCTGCACTATTCAATATATTCAATGTTAATTATCAAACAGAAAAGGGAAATAAATAATTAGGTTAATGGATGGACCCCTTCCATTACGTTAGTGACTCCCTCGTGTCGAAAAGACAAATGCAATAGGTTCATGAGAATAACATGTTCATTACTACGAATGACAATAAATGTGAGTATTTATAGATACGAGAACTGAACAAAAATTCTTTGAATTTTTGACACGTGATCTCATTCCAACGACTTACTACTCAAGTTCCATCACATCACTATATTGCATCTTAGGCATCAATATCTCCGCAATTCCACACACTGTCCTAGGTAGATAAAAGAATATCTGCACTCAGCTATCACGATGGGTAATGTTACATGAGTCACTTCTCAATGGCTACATAAGCCAGAATCGTCGTTTACACAATAGTTGCGGGTCACCCTATGCTGCTGCAGTAATGGAGAGCACTTAAAAGTAACTATCTCACTAAATAAGTCTATTATTTAGCATGAGAGAGTTGAATAAAATTAGGTACATCTTTTTATTAATTTCTCCTCACCCTTTTGCTGTTGACCACAAAACGAGGAATATAGAGTCAAAAAATGCAGCTCATTGGCATTGTGAAGTGGTGGAATTTGTCAGGTACAAGGTTAGGTATATTTCTAGAAGATTAATTAATCATAATCGACACTTTGTGCTGTTCTAGAAGGCGGCTAAGCACAAATCATGATCTACCCAAGAGGCCAAACATAAATATAAAGGAATTGGACACCAAGTCATTTTCTTGTCTTCTTCTTATTTAGGCTCATTTTTTTTAATTTTTTGGTGTTCAAAGCTTAAATATGAAGAAACAGGATTGGTGTCTACTGATCCAATCGGTGTAATTTTGTATATTAGATAATTCGTTTAAAATAAAATCGAGCAGTTAGCCTCAAGATTGATATTTCTAAACAAAGTCCAATCATGAATTTACCTTTAAAGGGTAAACTTCTGTATTGAAAACAATAATCCATGCATAAAAACGTGAGCTGCTGCTCATACCTAAATCTCAAGACTAAGATATTAGATGTGATATATATTTGTTTTTGCCAAGTAGTTCTTGACACAATGTAAAGGTTATTATACATTTTAATAAATTTAATATATTGTCTTAATTTACTATAATATTCAATAATATGTGTGGAAGTCTCTCAACAAAATAGTTAGGTCATATTCTTGTTTGTAAAGGGACTTAATTATAAGGAAAATGCTCAAAAGACAGAGTGGGCGACATGCACCCTGATAGAAGGCCCACTTATAGGCCCACTCTGTTACCATAGCATTTCCCTAATTATAAAGATAACAAGAGCTTTATCATGATGCAAGTATATACGTAATTCTAAATTTCACCTAATTATACGTTGATTTCCTTCTCAAATTATTTGAAATTAGTCTTTCACAACTTTTGTAGAAAGTTTTAAGTAATTAGAATTGAATATAAATTATAAAGTCGTGCAAGAAATAAGTAAGAATACCATATCCTAATCATCACATTTAATTAAGAGCCTGTTTGTAAGTGATTTTGAGAATTGATTTTTTGACCGTTAGGAGAAAAGTGGGGTCCACTTGTGAGAGAATAAGTCAAATATAACGGTTGAAATAGTGAAATAACGATCAAAAAATTAATTTTTGAGTGAAAAAATGGGGCCCAAATAGGCTCTGAATGTCTTCGCGCTAATCAAGAAAATAAGTATTCTGCTCACAAGCTGTTCTCATCCTAGATTCCTAATCACATGTTCTAGAAGATGTCTCTGCATGTTTTTGACGAAATTTATGTAAGCTTATATTTTATTTATTCAACAGAGAAAAAAAGGACCCCACATCAAATCAGAAGTCAAACTGTTGAATCTCCCTCGAAGAAATAAAACTAGAGTTGATTTCTCTAGTGGTCATTGAAGTTCAAGAAAAATTTTAAATTGGTCATTGAAGTATTTTTGTGAGATATTTAATCATTAAAGTTAATAATAATATATAATTGATCACCCTTGTTAACCTTATTAACATCAAATATGACACATTAGCTGTTAGAACTTTACATGGAATAATGATCTCTAAAAAGACATATTCATTATAACTTGTCATCCTATTTGTGACACAATCAAAACTTTTTTATAATCTATTAATGATGGAAAATAGGGCTTGAGTTAAAATGTACGATTTGAGGTTTTCTGGGGCGAAACTTAAGGTTTTTTTTTTCTTTTCTTTTCCATTAAGAATCGCCTTTAACTTTGGAGATTTGTAATTTCACATCGTGGACACGTAGTTCATAATCACAATGAAGTTTTAATGGGTCGATGTCAAATATGGAAGGAATGCCACTCACTAAAAGAGAAACCAGTCATGTAATAGAGTAATGCTGTTTAGTTTCATTGGAGTGACAATCCTCTCTAGGTGGACATTGAATGATAGGTGAAATTAAATAAATTATTTAATTTCACATTTCTTTCACATTATCATATAACGCCATCTAGATTGGAATTGTAAATCCAATTGGGCTGCAGAGCATTATTCTATGTAATATTATCTAATTTTTGTGATTCAATATCACAAAAATGTTTACTTGGACTTCAATAACTATTTGTGAAATTAGCTCGATGCAAACATAGCAATAATTAAAATATACAAACACAAAATCTATTTTGATTTTATGTATCATATTTTGCGGAGCTTACGTCCCTTTAAAATCCTTCATTCGCACCATCACCAGATCCTATGTGTCAGATCTCTCTCTAATTCTTAAGTTTATCTCACTAAAAGTCCTTGCTGTTTCTCATACGTCCCTTCAAAATCCTCCATTCTCACCATCACCAGATTACATTTGTCAAATCTCTCTCCCCCCCCCCCCCCCCCCCCCCCACCAGATCCTATGTGTCAGATCTCTCTCTAATTCTTAAGTTTATCTCACTAAAAGTCCTTGCTGTTTCTCTCTTATTAATTCCCAATGCCTCAAGTTGATGTTGAAGTTCTTGTTACAGCCTGTGAAGGCGGAGGCAACGACCGGAAAATCGTCTGTGAAACACTCGTAGACGGCGGATTCAACGGCTACCCACCAAAAAATGATAACTCTGATGACTCTACTGACGCGCCGCAAGATTTCCCGCCGGAATCTTTCTGGCTATCGAAAGACGCAGAATATGACTGGTATGATCGTTACGCCTTTTATGAGCGCAAAGAATCCACCAAAGGCAATTCAAACTCGGCGAACTTGAACTCGAACATACACCCCGGTTCAAACTCCAACTCTCAACGGTTTTCTGCTATCTTGAAGTCCAAGGCCTCTATAATTGGACTTCCAAAAACCCAAAAAACTACTTATGTTGATTTCCGAAGAAAGTATTGTAAACCGGCTAATATGAGGTTGTTTCCAAAACGGCCCGAGTCAGTTGGAAGGACGATGATTTCCACGGTTGAACCATCTTCGCCGAAGGTTTCTTGTATGGGGAGAGTTAGATCAAAACGTTGCCGGCGTAGATCAAATTCCTTGAAAAAGAAAGAGAAACCGATCGAGAAACAAAGAATCGGCGATGGAAAGCAAAAACAGGGGTTTTACTCGATGATAATAAGTATGTTCCGTCCCAGAAAGAATCCAAAAAAACCGGTTAGATCCAGAAGTGGAAGAGTAGAGGAGGAGCCAACGGTGGTAGGGCCAATAAGGAAAAGCTTTAGAGTGTGCGAGATTCCAATTTCAGTTGAACGAGTAGCTGAGCCGCCCGGTTTGGGGGAGATGATGCGCTTTGCCTCCGGTCGGAGATCACAGTCTTGGTCTGCCGAAAATGTTTATCAGGGCCAGGGGAGTTGATTATGGGGTGCTTGAAAGTCATACGTGGATGTTCACATTGAGGTTGTCTGATGACATGGCATTTCGCCTTTTTTCTTTCCCTTTCTGAAGGTTCTTTTTCTATTTTTCTTTTTGCCTTTTTTAATTGTAGCTTCTACATTTTATTTGTTGTATTGTATAAATTTGGTCGTGTAAATAGACATGTTTTTAGGGGGTGAAACTGTAAATAATCTAGTTATAATATTTTAGAGAATGTTTTAAAATAAATAATAATAAATGGAGCATATAATCACCAACAAAATTTTATTGTTCTTTGCCTATATTATCATTGTAAGTAATATGATAGAAATTATTTTCGATAATTTTGGACAAAAATACCGACATTGATATTGATGCTACCAAAAATTGTACTTTGTAGATCTCGAGGATGAGGACTGATAACAAGCACGAACTTTATCTTCGAGTACTTGAAACAAAGGCAATGAAATGTATTTTCGTCGCCTCTTCGATACTTAAGTCAGAAAGGGGATTGCGAAAAAATTTATGCTGAACCCGCATCGTTAGCTTGAAAGGCTAGGGGTTATAGTCGACGTTGATTCAGTATTTTGAATGTCTCTAGTTCAAAACCGAACATGAAACCACCGTAAGTGTGTAACGTACCTAATCAATGGGCTAAGAGTCTATATTTATAGAGGTGGATAGTTCAGTCCTTATAGGATTGAACTAGTTGGATGTACTTATCCAATAGAGTCCTGCTTGAGAGGAATGTCTTACTCGTAATTGAATTGTACAGCCAACGGTGTTGGAGTTGACGTAGAGTCCTTGGGGGTTTAGACATTTGTTAGGTGAGCATATGCACCTCGAGGACGTCATAAAGAAGCATGACCCGAGGACATTTTCTCGAGGACTATAAAAGGTGATTCTCATGGTGTGAACAAAGTTCTTGTGCTTAGTATCTCGAGGACTTGAATACCCGAGGACTTCGTATCAGGAAATAGAAGTGAGGCATGTGGGGATTCCTCGAGTAAGATAGTCATCGGGATATCCAATTTTGGTAGCATCATTGGCCCCCGTGCAAGAGTGCGAGCTCTGGAATGGGGTGCACCTGAGTTTCTAATCACCAAACATTGTCGGTTGTGTCGTCGAGGAAAACGGCTGACAATATGGTCGGTATTGATATGACTGTTACAAAGAATGACCTTGGATGTGTGACACGTGTCCCTATGAACGGCCATAGATGGTGACCTTTTGGCCTTCTATTTTTTTCACCTATAAATACTATTGTTCACCCCCACATTTTTTACTTTTACCCACTGTAAATCTAAACTCTGCGAGGTCGTGTTCGAGCAAAATACTTTGAAGCTTCTCAAGTCGTTGGGCAACTCTATGTAAGGCTCGATATTCTAAGTTATTCCATAAGCTAAGACTTAAGTTCATTACGTAATGTCGAGTAGTGAGGTGGTGATCGTTCTAGTAGCTCGAGTAGTAGTGAGGACTTAAGTACCTCGATAATACCAACAGCTATTCTCCTAGATGCAAGACCTGATGCTCAGGTTAATATGGTCTTCGAGTATCCTGATAAACCTTGTAAGTTGAAAAAGCAATTGGCTATTGCCATAGCTAGAGAGTATGGGCTCATGCCTATTTGTTACGTTAGATCCCTTGGCCCCAAGGATAGAATTGTACGAGCTCGACGAGGAAAGCTTGTCATCTTTAGGGAGACCCTTAAGGCTGGCTTCAGGTGGTCCCTACACCCTTTCTTTATTATCTTATTGGTTGAGCATTCCATGTGCCCGGGGCAGCTAGTGCCCAATGTCTGGAGAATGCTCGTGTATTTCTTCATAGGCCGTTGGTACTTAGCTATCGAGCCTAATGTCAACTTTTATAAATTGGCGTTCGAGCTTAAGAAGCATCCTTGATGCACTTGTTTTGGTTACCTCTCGACCATAGGAGGGTTTAAGGTCTCGAGGATGGCAAGTTCTCTAAAAGGATGGAGGGAGGGATGGTTTTATGCTATTGCTTGAGAGCCCAATCTCCTTTTCTGGCCTAATTGGGGAATCCCCGACACCGAGAAGTTCTATGAGGGCCAGGTATATCCAGATGTCTTGGAAGAGCATAGGAGGATGCAGGTGGGGCTCAACCCCTCTATTCTTGACCATGAAGGAGATCAGGAAAGAGGTGATAAACCTGGCAGATATTAGAGGCGTCGAGGGTAGGGTTGTTTCCTTATTTTTTCAAAATAGCTTGATCTTGTGCTCGTTCTAAAGTGTTGAATGTTTTTCCCTTTATGTAGGTATGTCTTTTGATCCTCAAGCTTTATGTAACTTTCTTAGCACATAGGTTGATGCCCAACCACAAGGCCAACCCCTGGCAAAGAAAAAGAGTAAGAAAAGGCCTCGAGGTACCCCTTTTGAGCATAGTACGAGGGGTCTAGGTGAAACTTCTCGACCACAGCCTCATCCCTCTAGCCTGGTGTTGCAAACGACCCAGAGGTCTCTCACTCCTTGAGTTGTCACTCCTCGACCTCTTTTCGAGGTTGTTGATCTCGAGAATGACACTATTCGTTTGATGACTTCTCTTACTGAAAACTTCGAGCGCTGTCACCTGGTCTTGTTTCCAAGTATAAGGACGAGGTCAAACTCGAGGATGGAATGAAGGTCCTCGGCTTCTTACCATGAAGGTATTCCTCGAGTTTTTGCCTTTGTATAATTTCTTACTATTTTCCTGGAGACTAACATTTCTCTTTTACATACTTTGAGTGTGGCTCAGGACTCTCTCTTCAAGGAATTAAGGAGGCTAAGAGAATGGCTGGGTTTGAGAGCTCAGTGGCGTGTAAGGACAGGAGGATTCGTGACCTCGAGCTGAGCTTGAGGCTCTGTTGAAAGAGTGTGATGACGCGAAGAGGGAGGCTGCGAAGGCCCATGATGACCTTGGTGCTGCAAAGGACAAAGCTAAGGATGCGAGGCTCGAACTTTTGCACAGACAAGGGAGTTCGAGGACAAGCTCGCGAAGGTTAAGGAAAAGACCTAGAAGAATTCAAAACCTCTGAGAACTATGATAAAATTAAGGGCGAGTATGCGTCGGGGGCATACTTTCATGCTCTCAAGGAGGCCCAAGCCTTTCTCCGTGCAAAGTTACTTGACGTTAGCCCAGATGACCTAAAGACGGTGCCTTCTATCGTCGATACTCTTGATCTTTCACGGTTGAAGGATGGAGGAGCAGGATGGAATGACAACGGAGAAGATCGATGATTATAAAATGTTTTGCTAGGGAATGAACTTTTCCTTTGTATTCCATATCTATGTCAATTAGTTATGCCCAAGCTCGAGTATTGAGGCTTTCTCGAGGACAATAATTAAAATGTGATTATTATATGTGTGGCAGTCCTCGAGGATTGCCAGATCTAACTCACAAGTATTTGGTTCGACCATTGCTCTACCCAGAAATTTTTAATGGCAAACACATTGACTTTAGCTCTACTTAGATTAACAAATGTTAAGTATTACTGGACCTTGTTTACCTACTTCACTAGCACAACACTGACTGCATTCTGAGTGACCGCTAAGTATAAAAATAAGGTATCCCCGGGTTTAGGTCTGGTTAGGACTGGAGGAGAGGCTAATGTTTCATTGAGCTCCTGAAAAGCTTTTTCACATTCGTCGTTCTAGTCGAAATTCTGGTTGCCCCTAAGGACCTTGAAGAAAGGAAAGCACTTGTCTGTTGTTCGGTATATGAACCTATTCAAGGCGACCACTCGGCCTGTCAGTTTCTGAACTTCTTTCTCGTTCCTAGGTGATTCCATAGATGCCAAGGCTTGTATTTTGTCTAGATTGGCCTCTATCCCTCTATGAGTGATCATGAATCCCAAGAATTTTCCCGAGGCTACTCCGCATGCACACTTAGTCAGGTTCAATTTCATTCTGTATTTTCGCAGGATGCTGAAGACTTCCTCTAGATCAGATATATGCTAGCCTACCTACTTGCTTTTTACCACCATGTTATCGACATAGGCTTCAACATTCTTCCTAATCAGTTGGGCAAAGACCTTGTTGATGAGTCTTTAGTATGTTGCCCCTGCGTTCTTCAACCCAAATGGTATGACCTTGTAACAGTATATGGTAGAGTCTGCCATGAAAGACGTTTTTTCTTGATATTCTTCAGCCATAAGAATTTGATGGTAGCCCGAAAATGCATCTAGGAAGCTGTAAAACTTGTGTCCTGCTGTGCCATCCACAAGGCTGTCAATCCGAGGCAAGGGATAACTATCTTTTGGGCAGGCCGTGTTGAGGTCTGTGAAATTAATGTAGACCTTCCATTTGCCATTGGTCTTTTTCTCCAAAACTATGTTGGCAAGCTACTTAGGATACTGGACTTTCCTGATGAAGCCTGCATTGACAAGTTTATCGATTTCTTCGCGAATGACTTCTCGTCTTTCTGAGGCAAACTATCTCTTTGTCTGCTTCATAGGCTCTTGGACTAATATTTAGCTTATGGACCGCAACGCCAGGATCTATACCTGGCATGTCTTCCATTTTCTTGCAAAGACGTCGATGTTCCGAAACAAGCAGGCAATGAGTTACGCCATAAGGACTTCATCAAGATCGTGACCAATATTTACTTTTTCCAGTACTCGAGTCAACCTCTACCAATTCTTCGACTGGGTAAAGCCTACCGTGATTGTCGGGGTCGGGTTTGGTGTCGAAAAGTTGCATGACATAAGTGTCTATCTCCCGTAGGTTGGAAATATAGCACTGTTTAGCTGCTACTTGATCTCCATGCACGACTCCTATGCCTTGACCTATAGGGAACTTCATGGCAAACTGAAAAGTGGACACAATTGTCTTGATCTTATTTAGCAGCGATCTACCCAGGATAGTGTTGTAGGCCATTGAAACACAGACCACTTGAAAAGGCGTGACTTCTGTTACCTGCTTTAGATCAGATCCCAAGGTGAGGGGTAACTCGATGACGCCCTTTGGGATGATGACACTCCCGCTGAATCCCTGCAGAGGAGTTTTCACAGGCTTTAGCTATTGTGCTGAAATTCCAATCTTACTGAAGGCCTCATGGGACAGGATGTTTGCTGCACTTCCATTATCCATCAAGATCCTTCTTACTTCTAAGTTGGCAATAATTGCTAAAATAACCAAGGCATCGTCATGAGGAAGGGACACGCCATCCAGGTCTTTAGTTCCAAACGTAATGTTCTCAAGGCGATCTTAGGATATTCCTGATGTCAAAGAGTGCTGCCTGGCATATTGTTTTCGCCCATTATTTGAATCTCTCCTTGATGCAATGCTTCCGACAATGATGTTGATGGTCCCTCTGTTGGTTGGCGACCACGCCCTGGTTGCCGGGGCTTTTTCCTTATTACGACCATTTCTAGGGCGTTTGTCACTACTAACATATGAACTGAGGAGTCTCCTTTTTATAAGTGCCTCTATTTCCCGTTGCAAGGCCATGCAATTCTCTGTGGTATGCCCATGATCCTTATGAAAATTACAATACTTGTTTCGGTCTTTAGCATCTAGAGGGGACTTTATTCTAGGTGGCCATTTGAACTCATATCTTTTATCTCCATCAGTATGTTAGCTCTCGAAGTATTCAACTTGGTGAACGATGATGGCAGAGTCTCCTGCCTCTGCTTGTTTCGAGGGGCCTCTCGCCGCTGACTTAAAGTCATGTTACCTCTTATGCTCGACCATTTCTTGAGGCAGGCCGATTCTCTTTGGATTTAACGTCTCCTCCATATTAATGTACTTCTCTCCTCTGGTCAAGAGCTCTGTCACTGATATTGGCGGTATTTTTTACAAGAACATCTTGAATGCCTCACACCTTATAGCATTAGTAAGAGCGGAGACCGCCGCAATGATATGGAGGTCGAGAATCTGCAACCTTTCCTTGTTGAACCTAGTCATGAAGTCACGAAAAGTCTCATTTTGTCCTTAGCGGAGTTGCATGAGAAAGGCTGTTGTTTTCCGGATGCGCTTGCTACAGGCAAAGAAGGCAGAGAACTTATCGGCCAGGTCCGCAAAAGAAGATATGGAATTGGGTACCAAGGTCGAGAACCAATCCCTGGCAGCGTTTGAGGGAAAGCCTTACACATCACCTGGTCTGGAGCAACTTACAGATTCATGACGTCCGTGTAAATGTTGACATGGTTTATCGGATCGGTGGTCCCATCATACTCCTTTATACAGTGATACTTGAATCTATTCGGCAAGGGGAGGGACAATATTTCAGGAATGAACAGAGTGTTAGGGGTGAAGCCTGTTGTCCCCTTATCCTTCTGCTTCAGGTCGACTGTGATACCCTCCTGGATGATTCTGACGAGTTCACTGGAATCCATTGTCACTGCTCTCGAGGCTGAGGCCATGTTGGGTACACCTGAGGTTCCAGCTTCACCATAACCTGGAACAGGATGCAGGGCTCGAGCATCTGCCATAAAACCACCTTCAGGAGTCGGCATATGTGTTGGATGCGAATTCCTCTTACTCAACAGCTGAGTGAGCGTGGCAACTTGTCGGCAAAACTCTTCAAAAGCTCCGACGGTAACGACAGCTTGTTGGGGGTGCTGGTATCTCTGACGTCTCTTCCTGAGGAACAGGATGATCTTCAAAGGGAGGAGGAGGGTTTGGGGTGGATGAACTTGCTATAGGAAGATCTGATCATATATTCACCATGGCTTTTGGTACCGCTTCCCACAGACGGCGCCACTGATGCTACCAAAAATTGTACCTCGTAGATCTCAATGATGAGGATTGATAACAAGCACGAACGCGATCTTCCGTTACCTGAAACATAGGCAACGAGATGTGTTCTCGTCGTCCCTTTGATGCTTAAGTCAGAAAGGGGATTGAGGAAAAATTTATGCTGAAAATTGTAAGTGTGTAAAGTACCTGATCAATAGGTTGAGGGTTTATATTTATAGAGGTGGGTAGTTCAGTCCTTATAGGATTGAACTAGTTGGATGTACTTATCCAATAGAGTCCTGCTTGAGAGGAATGTCTTACTCGTAATTGAATTGTACGGCCAACGGTGTTGGAGTTAACGTAGATTCCTTGGGGGTTTAGACATTTGTTGGGTGAGCATATGCACCTCGAGGACGTCATAAAGAAGCATGACCCGAGGACATTTTCTCGAGGACTATATCATGAGTGTGAACAAAGTCCTCGACTTAGTATCTCGATGACTCGAATACCCTGAGGACTTCGTATCAGGAAAAAGAAGTGAGGCATGTGGGGATTCCTCGAGTAAGATAGTCGTCAGGATATCCGATTTTGATAGTATCAGATATCATTATCATCATCACCAATGCAACTTCATCAATAATTATCATCGTTAATGCCATCACCGATATAGAAGTTATTGGTATCAGAGACAAAAATTTTGACAAAGATTATCGATTGCAATGTTATGAGTTTCGTCTTTGACAATCATCGATTATGTTATTGTTGCTGATCATGATAGAGGAGTTGCTGTATCATTCGACGATTAATTTAATTGAGATTTTTTGATGGGTTTGATTGATTTGAAATAAGCAACTTAGAGGTTTTCAATAAGATTTGAAAATTTCTAATGCATAGTGATTCGAGTTAAACAATTTTTCAGGTTAGACTGAGCGTCTTTAAGCAAAATGAATTATCTATGTCTCAACTTAATTATTTACATGCTATATATGTTATTGTTGGATTAATGTAATATTATTTATTACAAAAGCAGTGAGAACAACACGCCTGAATGATAGACAGCCCACCAACTTTCTTTTAGAATTATCTCAAATAGTAAACTGAATCATTATGGTAAGAAAATATAAATTTAAGTAATAAGTAACTTGTTTAATTTGTTGTTTTAATTTTGAAGATAAAGAAGCAATTCCTTAATTTAAAATCTTAAAATATCCTAAGTTTCTTTCTCGAATCCTCATTTCAATGAAATTCCATTATCCCAATTAGTTATGTCGTTGTAGTTTTGGACTACCTATGTCGACATATATAATAATTTGAAAATATTAGAGCATCCGCATCATTATGGAATATTGTAAATAATGATACTTATTTTGACAGTTTTATTTGGAAATAGTGTTATACGCATGCCAATCATATTTGTCTATCTATCTTGTTAGCTAATTATTTAGTTATATTTTTTAGAATGCAAATTAAAGGCACGCTTGGTTTGTGATTTTCAAGTTGTTTCCAGTCTTCAATTTTGCAGAACACTAAAAACATATTTGGTCCGGTATTTCCAAAAATGAATTTTTGAGAAGAATGATAATTTTTTATCACTAAATTTAAAACATATTTTTGATGTTTTGAGTATTTTCAGTGAAAGTTTTGAAAACCTTCAAAACATAGAAAAATGAGTATTTAAATAAAATTTTATTTAATAAAATTATGAAAATAAAATTTTAAATATAAAAATAAATTGAGAAAATTCTAAAATATAAAAAAATTCTAAAAAAAATTCTAAACAATGAAAAAAAAATTATAAAAAAATAAAATTATAAAATTTTCTAAATAATAAAAATAAAAACAGTTCAAGTTTTTAACAATCATTTACATAAATATTCTAAAAAATAGACGAATAAAAATAATTTCAATCAATGTCATTAATTTTATTTTTATTTCAAAATTTTGAATTCAATTTATTATTATTGTTATTATTTTACTTTTGTAATGATAAAAGTATTGCAGAATTTACCATCTTTGAAATGTATATATTACTTGATAATATATTAATATAAAATTGTTTTATTTTTAATGAATAAACAAATTCATGATAAAATGTGATAAAACAATTTTTTCAAAATTTACACCAAACGTAGTTTTTTGTGTTGAGAAATAATATTTAAAAATGACATCCCAAACGCGTTTTTAGTAATCTTAAAATATGCCTTCAAAATGGAAAACTGAAATACCACCTAGACGTGCCTTAAATTTTGCGTGTTCAAATCAATTTTCATTTTATCATTTGTTTAGTTAAATATTCGATAGGTTCGTGTCGCTGTCGCTATTTCAACTAACTTCCGATGGTCCTAACATCTCGCCCGTATTTCAGAACTGAAATAGTCTATTGGACCATCTATTTTCTCACGAGTATAACCAAAATCATTTACAGCATAATCTTGTTTTAGATGGAAATGTTGGAAGTGGTGGGTCAATTGGGTCAACTTTGACCACAATTTTAAGTGGGACCCGATGTTTGATGTATCGAAATTAATGCTTAATTAAATTCTACGTTCCGAGCAGATGAGTGTAGAATATTTAATTGTGAAAAACCACTTCAATATGAATGAGAAATTATGGTTGAAAGTTGGACAATAAATAAGAGAAATAAATGGGAAAGAATTGAAAAATGTTCCAATCCCACATAGGTTGCAAACACAACTTTGAACCACTTAATAAACTTCAAGTTTGGATATGTGTTTGGACCCCAAGGGGTACCAATAGTCTTTGAAAGGGGGGAGTCTTAGACAATGTCTAGACTAATCCAAAGGCCACACGAGCGCGCGCCGCCGTCGCCGTCCGATCGAACGGGTCGGGCCGGGTCGTGGGTGTGGGTGTGGGCCTGTGTTAATATTAATTTAAATTTTTTTCTTTTATTATTATTATTATTATTTTTTAAATTCAATTAATTCATTCCCTTTGATAGTTTATTAACTGACCCATTAGTTTGCTAAAACTGTGCGTTAAGTGGGTTGAGTGGTGGATGGAAACTGCTCAACCATCAACTCTCTCCTCTATTTGAATGGTCCTCAGGCTTTCAATTTTAAGAACATAGAAACTCATTCTGCATACATACTCTTCTTTTCTACAATAGTCTACAGAGAGTACTTCCGTTCTGGTTCGTTGTCTTGCAGTCGAAGTGCTGCTTCTGCAAGTATCTGATCGTTGTATCTTGGTAGACGCTTTACCACATACCGTAAGCACCGTGTGACGGGGTAAAAAGTCTTAAGGACAGAAAGCCTAGTTCTCGCCTCGATCATCCTCATTCCGAATTCTGGACTTCTTTATGCTCCTGTTTTTATTCTGTGCAATTCATTTTCTGGAAATAATATTCTGTTTTTACTGTTTTGCAATTGTTCATCTGGTTTAGCAAGTCATTTATGGAAAATCTGTTTTGTACAACAAAACGAGAACCAACAATCTTAAGACGTTTTTTTTAATAAATTATTTTCCAAAATTGTACTTGCTTATTTCTAACATTTGCAGACTCTTCGAAATTACTATTCTGCAGAATTTTAATTTGTAAATTCTGACTGGTTGATCTTCTATTTTGAAAATATTTATGACTAACACTGTCGGGATCAATGCAATTTCTCCTACTGTGGCTGTGACGCAAACTGTGGCTACTGTAACACCGATAATGTCTGGTCCTTCTGGTTCAACTCATGTTCCTCACGGAGAGAAACCTGAAAAATTTAATGGGGTCGATTTTAAGAGATGGCAGCAGAAAATGCTGTTCTATCTCACTACTTTGAACCTGGCAAAGTTTCTCACGGAGGATCCTCCTACTGTTCAACAAGGAGAAAATAATTGAGCTTCGATTATTGCCTTGGACGCATGGAAACATTCCGATTTCTTATGCAAAAATTATGTACTGAATGGACTGAATGATTCGCTATATGGTGTATACAGCATAATGAAAACTGCAAAAGAACTATGGCAATCTTTAGAAAAAAAATATAAAACTGAAGATGCTTGATCTAAAAAATTTCTTGTCGGAAAATTTTTGGAATACAAAATGATTGACTCTATATATGTTATTTTCCAAGTTCAAGATTTGCAGATACTCCTCCATGATTTACATGCTGAAAAAATGACTGTAAGTGAGTCATTCTAAGTAGCAGCTAATTGAAAAACTCCCGCCTTCATGGAGAGATTTCAAAAATTACCTCAAACACAAGCGTAAGGAAATGAACATGGAGGAGTTGATTGTGCGTTTGAGGATCGAAGAAGATACTAAGAAATCTGAAAGGAGGAACGGGGGACCAAGCATGGAAGCTGAGGCAAACATGGTTGAATCAAGTTCAAAGAAGAACATGAAAAGGAAGCACTCAAACTTTGCTCCAAAGAAAAAAGAAAACAACCAGAAGAACAAGAAGTTCAAAGGGGACTGCTTCAACTGTGGCAAACCTGGACATCGTGCAATTGACTGTCGCAAGCCTAAAAAGCAAAATGACCGTGCACATGTTGTTGAAACTGAAAATTTGTTTGAAGGTGTTCAAGAAATGCACCTATCTGCTGTAATATCTGAATGTAATAGTGTTGGAAATCCCAGGGAATGGTGGGTGGACACTGGTGCCACTCGCCACATTTGTGCTGAAAAGAATGTGTTTTCTGATTACAAAACTATCAATGGAGAACAACTGTTCATGGGAAAGTCCTCAAGTTCAAAGGTTGAAGGACGAGGAAAGGTGACCTTGAAGATGACATCTGGCAAGGAACTCGTCCTCAACAATGTGCTGCATGTGCCGAACATCTGGAAATATCTTTTTTTCGATTCTCTTCTTAGCAAGAATGGGTTTAAGCTAGTATTTGTATCTGACAAATTTGTACTAATTAAAAATGGGATGTACGTTGGAAAATGTTACATGACCGATGGGACGTTCAAGATGAATGTCCTTACTATTGTACCTAAATTGAACAAGATTAATGAAACTTCTACTTCTGCGTATATTGTTGATTCTTCTTGTTTATGGCATAAAAGATTAGGACATGCAAACTTTAAATCTGTGCGCAAATTAATGAAATTAAATTTGCTACCTTCTCTAAGTTTCGATCCTAATCACAAATGTGAAACTTGTGTTGAGGCTAAGTTAGGCAAAAGACCATTTCCTTCAGTTGATAGAAATACTTTACCTTTAGAATTAATTCACAGCGATATATGTGATTTGAAATTCGTACAAACTAAAGGTGGGAGAAAGTATTTCATCACTTTCATTGACGATTGCACTCGGTACTGTTATGTTTATCTATTAAAAAACAAAGATGAGGCTTTGGAAATGTTTAAACATTATAAGAATGAAGTTGAAAATCAACTTAGCAAAACAATAAAAATTGTTCGAAGTGATAGAGGTGGAGAATATGGAGCGCCGTTTGAAGAATTTTGTTCTCAACAAGGCATCATTTATCAAACAACGGCTCCTTACTCACCTCAATCTAATGGTATTGTGGAACGAAAGAACCGTACGCTTAAAAAAATGATGAATGCTATGTTGATTAGTTCAAACCTACCACAGAATTTGTGGTGGGAGGCTATCCTCTCGGCAAATCACATTCTTAACAAAATACCACACAAAGTAAATGATGAAACACCTTATGAATTATGGAAAGGTCATAATCCTTCATATAAATACTTGAAAGTGTGGGGGTATTTGGCAAAGGTAGAAGTGCCAAAACCTAAACAAATAAAAATAGGACCAAAAACTGTAGATTGCATATTTATTGGATATGCTCATAACAGTAGTGCATATCGCTTTCTTGTGCATAAATCCGAGATTACGGATATACATGAGGATACAATAATTGAATTAAAGAATGCAAGTTTCTTCGAAGATGTCTTTCCTCATAAAGACAAAAGTGATGTAAGTTCAACAAAACGAACTTACGATACTGCAAATGATGATGAAAATGAAGAAGAACTCAGAGGTAGTAAAAGGGATAGGAAGTCTATGTCCTTCGGTTCAGAATTTATAACGTACATGATCAAAAATGAACCAAAGACATTCAGTGAAGCAATGTCAACACCAGAGGCTCCTTTTTGGAAAGAAGCTATCAATAGTGAAATTGAATCGATAATGCAAAATGATACTTGGGAGTTGGTTGATCTCCCACCTGGAAATAAACCTCTAGGTTGCAAGTGGATTTTCAAGAAAAAGTTAAAATCGGATGGATCTATTGATAAATACAAAGCTCGTTTAGTAGCAAAAGGATATAGACAAAAGGAAGGTCTTGATTTGTTTGATACTTACTCACCAGTAACGAGGATTACTTCGATAAGAATCCTTATTGCAATTGCTGCGATACATAATCTCGAAATTCATCAAATGGATGTTAAAACAGCTTTTCTAAATGGTGAGTTGCAAGAAGAAATATATATGGAGCAACCTGAAAGATTTGTCGTTCATGGACAAGAGAGAAAAGGTTTGCAGACTCGTTAAATCTTTATATGGACTAAAACAGGCGCCATAGCAATGGCACCAAAAGTTTGACAAAATAATGCTGTCAAATGGTTTTAAAATTAACGAGTGTGATAAATGTGTATATAATAAGAGTACACCGACAGCATATGTCTTAGTATGTTTATATGTGGATGATATGCTAATTCTGGGTAGCAATCATGATATCACTGTCTCCACTAAGAAAATGCTAACAAAACATTTTGACATGAAGGACATGGGTGTAGCAGATGTAATTCTTGGAATTAAAATTTCTAAAGCACCAGATGATCTCGTTCTTTCACAATCTCATTATGTTGAGTCTGTGCTAAAGAGATTTGGAGTCTTTGATGAAAGTCCAGTCAAAACTCCAGTAGACACGAGTCTACACTTAGCAAAAAATAGAAGTGAACCTGTACATCAATTAAGATATTCTCACGTTATTGGAAGTCTGATGTATTTAATGAACTACACACATCCTGACATTGCGTTCGCAGTTAATAAATTGAGTAGGTTCACATGTAATCCAAGCAATGATCACTGGAAGGCATTGAATAGGGTACTTCGATACTTAAAACATACCTTAAAATTTGGATTACATTATATGAGATATCTAGCAGTATTAGAAGGATATTGTGATGCAAATTGGATATCTGATATGAAAGAAAACAAATCCACAAGTGGTTATATATTTACACTTGTTGGTGCGGCAGTGTCTTGGAAATTCTCAAAGCAAACTTGCATAGCTTGATCAACAATGGAATCGGAGTTTATTGCATTAGATAAAGCTGGAAAAGAAGCAGAATGGCTTCGTAACTTCTTCGAGGATATCCCGTGTTGGCCTAAGCCGGTGCCTGCAATTAGTATTCACTGTGACAATCAGTCTGCTATTGCAAGGGCACAAAATTGCATGTATAATGGTAAGTCTAGACATATACGTCGTAGACACAATACCATAAAGCAGTTGATCTCAAATGATATTATCTCCATTGATTATGTGAAATCAAAGGAGAATCTCGCGGATCCGCTTACAAAAGGTCTACCAAGAGATCAAGTATATTATCTATCAAAGGGAATGGGATTAAAGCCGACCATGCATGAATCTTAATGATGGTAACCCAACCTTGTTGACTGGTGATCCCAAGATCTTGGTTCAATGGGACAACTAAGTTATTAAGACTCAGTTAAGCACTTAACCATCCCTTTATAAAAAGTGTTGTCTGCAGAAAGTAAAAGGCTAAGTTGTAACTTTTAATGATTACTATAGCTTGGATAAACTAGCAAAATACTCTTAATAAGAGATCACCTATATAAGTGTGAAGTGGGGCCACTCCTATGAGAATTTGAGGCTTAAAATTCTCTAAAGCACTTATGAATCCCAAGAATTGTTCAGGGCCAAAATGAACACAACTATGAGAACCTTAGAATTGAATAGAAAGGTTATTGTGTGGATACTGTTGCCTTGGTTTACACCAACGGCTGAACAATTCAAGACATCAGTTCACTGATTAGCCAAGTAAACTCGATAGTATTCCACTAAGGCAGGTTCAAAGCCAAAAACTACCTCTCCTGATGCAATAAGTCTTTCGCCTGTACTCTCTATTCGTGTCTGCATTGCATAGTCATGATAATTTCCATTCATGTGGGGGATTGTTGGAAGTGGTGGGTCAATTGGGTCAACTTTGACCACAATTTTAAGTGGGACCCGATGTTCGATGTATCGAAATTAATGCTCAATTAAATTCTACGTTCCGAGCAGATGAGTGTAGAATATTTAATTGTGAAAAACCACTTCAATATGAATGAGAAATTTTGGTTGAAAGTTGGACAATAAATAAGAGGAATAAATGGGAAAGAATTGAAAAATGTTCCAATCTCACATAGGTTGCAAACACAACCTTGAACCACTTAATAAACTTTAAGTTTGGATATGAGTTTGGGTCCCAAGGGGTACCAATAGTCTTTGAAAGGGGGGAGTCTTAGACAATGTCTAGACTAATCCAAAGGCCACACACGCGCGCGTCGCCGCCGCCGTCCGTCCGACCGACCGGGGGGGCGGGTCGGGTCGGGGCATGGGTGTGGGCTTGTGATAATATTAATTTAAATTTTTTTCTTTTTTTTTATTATTATTATTTTTTAAATTCAATTAATTCCTTCCCTTTGATAGTTTATTAACCGACCCATCAGTTTGCTAAAACTGTGCGTTAAGTGGGCGTGAGTGGTGGATGGAAACTGCTCAACTGTCAACTCTCTCCTCTATTTGAATGGTCCTCAGGCTTTCAATTTTAAGAACACACAGAAACATCACGAAATCATTCTGCATACAAACTCTTCTTTTCTGCAATAGTCTACAAAGAGTACTTCCGTTCAGGTTCGTTGTCTTGCAGTCGAAGTGCTGCTTCTACAAGTATCTGATCGTTGTATCTTAGGAGACGCTTTACCACCTACCGTAAGCACCGTGTGACGGGGTAAAAATGTCTTAAGGACAGAGAGCCTAGTTCTCGCCTCGATCATCCTCATTCCGAATTCTGGACTTCTTTATGCTTCTGTTTTTATTCTGTGCAATTCATTTTCTGGAAATAATATTCTGTTTTTACTGTTTTGCAATTGTTCATCTAGTTTAGCAAGTCATTTATGGAAAATCTATTTTGTACAACAAAACGAGAACCAACAGGAAATACATCGTTTATGGCATGAGATTGTAACTCATAATTGTCATTGGCAATCCCTTTATGCCCAATCACTTATAAACAGTAGGAGTGATTGCTCATTTATCTTAGCACACAGTACTAAATACATATTGCCCATGTGAGTAGGGTTGTAAATAGATCGGAACTGGACTGGATTTGTCCATATTCAATTTGATCTGATAAGAATAATTCATGAATCTGATCCAATTCGATAATCCAATTGATATTTGATTGTTAAATTCATATTTTATTTGTTATGTTATCGGATATCTGATCCTAAAATTTTACACTTTTTTATTGGAAAGAGGGGATTCTCAATCTCAATACAAAATTTATTATAATATATATTAAGCTTATGTTTGAGCCACATTTTAGGAAAAATAATGAATTATTCACGTCAAATCAATGAGAAATGTGTGGTTAAAAAATAAGAAAAAGTTTTAAATTTACGTGTAATATTATTTTATTGAAAAATGTGTAGTTGAAATGATATTGCCTTTATTTGATCCCCATTCTTTGAAGAAAATGAATTTTTCAACAGTATTTTGACATAATTTCAACTACACATTATTCAATAAAATAATATTACACACAAATTCAAAATTTTTTCTTATTTTTTAACCACACATTTTACATTAATGCACTATTCAAAAATTCATTTTTTCCATCAAAATGGGGGCTCAAACAAGGGTATAAAATCATTGTTGAAGAATGTATTTTTTTTAAAAATAATGTGGCTCAAATAAGCCCTAAATTTATATTGGAATTTGATAGGTTTGATATTCTTTAGTAAAAGTTATAAAGTATGATACGAGTTTCAAAATGGAAAAAAAAAATTATGTGTAATAATTGTGCGATATATATATATATATGCTCCATTTAACTATTGGATTATTGAATTTGGATTAGTGATGGCAACAGGGCGGGTCGCTTAGCCAAAACCCAGCCTTAGATGGGACGGGGTGGGGACGGGGCAACTTTTTGCCCCATTTGTTGGCTCGTTTAATTTTTTTTTACATTTTGAAAGTTTCGAATTATACTATTATTAAAAAATAAAATACAAATTCAAAATAAATTTTTAATGGGTAAATTGTTTTGAAGTAAAATTATTTTTAATTTTATTCTTTTCTTCACGGGGCGAGTTCGGGGTGGGGCATCCTCGCCCCGCCTCACGCCCCGCGATTGGGAGCCCTGCCTTGCTCCGTCCCACCAACCCGTTCGGGGTGGGGTGAGGGTAAATTGTCATCCCTAATTTAGATATTGATCTGGTTATCAGATCGAGCTTCTAAATCTATCTCCTATTAATTTCATTGGATTCGTACAAACTGAGATCAAAATCTTATCTATTGACAACTCTATTTGTGAATCTCAATTAGGTTTGTAATCGTAAATTATGCCATATCCTTTTGTTGGAGGACCCCTCTTGGTCACCTATCCAGTTTTCCAAACATGTACCAACAATTTAAACTATAAATAAATAAATATATTGAACTCGTGAGTTCCTCGAAATGTTTTGATAAAAAGTGAATTAAATGTTTATAAATATGAGTCAAACATAAGTTCAACTAGACTTGTATTGGGTCCTTTCCTTTTGTTGGAGATCCTCTTGATCACAGTTTTAAAAAGTATACTGACCGTGGCAGTCTCAATTAGGTCTAAAATATTAGTTGCATTTAACTTTTACGTTAAATTAGCTATATGAAACAACCATTGGCTTTTTGGGTGGGGAACGGTTGGAAATATCATAGTGTTCTTTTGGTTTCTAAAATAGTCATTTATTGTCATTTCTTGCGTTGTTTTTCTCTTTGTTCTTCCTAGATCTGAAAATCTTTTCTTCTACAATCAGGTTGCATTTTCAAAACCGCTATGGCCGTCTTACCTTCGCCGGACCCTAGCAACTACATTGTCTTTCCCAACCGTCGGCACCACATTTCCTCTAACTATACGAATCCCATGGTCAAATTCAATTTAAGCTACTCTTTCTACCTGTTTGTTTCTGAATATGCAATTACAACTTCATTTTTGCTTCTCTAATCTAGATTTCTCTTTATGAATGAGTAATTTCACTTTCATCACATCAAAAGCTCTGTACTTTCAGACACTGCTACGAAATTTTTTTATAATGAGTACGAGCTGGGAGAAGAAGTGGGTAGAGTTCATTTTGGGTATACTTGTCGTGGACGGTTAAGACCATTTATTAAATCCTTGCAATATCTGTTAGTTGTTTTCCCAGATCAAGAAGTTTTACACTTGGAGTTTATTAAAGCTTGTACTTCATGGTTGTTTAAACTTTTTGCTTACTTGATGGTGCCAAAATACAATCTACAGTAGGCATAGTTTTATATAAGAATCTGCAAAAAAAAAAAAAAAAGCTTAGTAGTCTTTAGAAGTTTGGTTAATTTTTGAATTATGTCTGTATATTTAATTGCTGAGGAATGTTACTTTCTTGTAATCAACCGTGGTTTTTTTTTTTTTTTCCAAATATAGAGAAATATGTTTCATTATTCATCAGAGATGATGACACTGAAGTTGTAGAGAAAGGAAATAAGGACAATCTAATTAGTGCTGCATCAAGTGAAAAGAATTTGGAACGCACTTTTTTTTTTTTGGTTTACTTAAAGGAGGTTGCTATTAAGGTCATTCTAAAAGTGATGTTTGGATTTTTTTCCCTTCCTTTTCAAATTTTGCATGCAGTTTAGTGTTACTGAATTTAGTAATTATTTTGTATATGGCTTAGCTTAAAAGAAAGAACTTTTTCCAGTAATTAATTGTGATGATTTGTTTGTGGAATAGTTAGTGGTAGCATCATTAGGTATTATCGTTTCCCTTTTCTATTCCCGATTTTGAATGTTTTATTTATTAAGGGACCTTAGGTAGAACATTATAATGTATATAATATTAGCATTTTATTGTCTTTTATATTGGCAAAAAATTCTAATTTCAAATCCTTTATTTATGCATTCTATCAAAATTGGGATAATGTGATTTATGGATTTAATTGAGAAGGAAGCAGTTTGAATGCCACTATTGCTCGACTGTACCTGTCCCATACAGGGGCGAATCCAGCATCGAAGTCCAGCTAGGGCGGAGGTTGACCGTTGACCATTGATCGTCGACAATCAATGATCGTAATAGTTCGGTCATTGATTGTTGACGATTATTAGATAAGTTGATTTTTGGAAAGAGAGGTGAGAGTTAGTTAAGAGAAAGAGAGACTTCCACAGTTGACCACAAAGTTTCTCTAACTACTAAAAATTAAAAAGAACGAGATGTCTAGATTAATTTGCATGCTCATAGCACAAACCTCATATCCCACTCTACCCACTGCACCATGTTCATTTCATTTATAATTGGTCTAAACCTAAGAAGCAATGTCCATATCAAATGCACTCTCATTTCAATCTTGTCTAAGTTGAAGAAAAAAAATCAGCTGGTTATCCACAGATTGAATTGAGCGGCCAACATCTTCTCAATTAGAATTTTTTGTCTATCCTAATTTCCTAAACGTAAATTCCCAAATCAATAATCATGATTCATAAAACTTAAATTTCTTATCATAATTCACAAATTACAATTTGCAAACATAAATTCCCAAAATCAATAAATCATAACATAATTAACATTAAATTACTCAATACTCAACATCAACAAACAACTATTCTACAAGTCAAGTCGGCATTAGTCCAAACAAAATAGAGCAAAACCGAAACAAAAAGAGAGAGAGAGGGGGAGGGAGAAAGAGTCACCAGCTCAAGACTAGAAGGCAGAAACTCAGAAACAGCAGACGGCAGTCAGGGACTTACGACACTCGGCTCTGTAATCGGCAACAGAAGTTGCAGAACATGTCATTGGCACTTGGCTCCAGGCTCCCGCGACTTCTCCTCCTCGTGGCGTCATCAATGCTGCCTCTTCAATTTTGGAACGTAATTATGGAGATGGAATCTGCTTGTCCAGTGTCCTAGGTCGTGTGGATTGGAGAGTGAAGAAGGGTTTGGCTTCCACGATTTGGGCATTTGGATTCTTTGCTGGTTGATGATTGAAAATGGTTTGATAAATTGGACCATTAGTTAGTTTCATTTGTGAACTGGGCAAAACAAAAAAAAAGGCCCAACAATACCTCACTTCACTGAAGCCCAAACCCAAAAATAAAAATAAAAAATGCCTCTTCTCTTTCATTTTCGTCTTCATCCGGCTCCGGCCAGCTCTGCAACAGCCTAATTTCTACCGGCAGTTCTAAAGGTTTCAGCGGAGCCAGCACGCGCGGCCTCGCCCCCTCGCCGGGTGCTGGCTTCGCGCCTGGTCCCATAGCTAACATGCTGCATGTTGGGAATAAGCTCTTTTACTTTCCTCAAGGTCAAAAGAATACAGATGCGCCACATGAGGTATGAAATTCAGTTGTCTTTCTGTGTAATCAATGAAGTCAAAATTAAATGAGAACATAATCCATTCAAAAATGTTCATATGATTACATATATGGCATGAGAAATTAAATAGTTTTATATGAGCTTCTTTTAATATGCTATTAAGTGATATTTTGGATTAACATCTTGCCAATTATATTTATACGAAGTTATGATATTGAGTTAGCTCAAAATGTATATTCGTTATTGGTTCTTTGTCAAAAATATACTTATCTAACTAAATATAAAAGAGTAGGGTTTGTTACTATTCATAAGCCAATTTTTAACTAAATTGAGCCTTGTTGGAGCGAGCTGTTTTAGCCGAGTGTAGCAACCCAACAATTTTATAGATAAAAATTTATTTATTTTGTATATTATATAAATTTATATTTTATTTGGGTCTAATAATTAGATTTTCACAGATCAAGATTTAATATATTAATATTGGGCTTGTTGAATAGATCATATTAAATCATGAATTTTAGGCTCAAGAAAAAAAGTTAATTTGGATAAGTTAGGTCAAAGATATCACAGTTCTAAGAATAGATGTTATTTTAAATTGGTTTAGGATTTGGTGTAGTTGGAGCCAATAGTTTCACGTGTAGATATATAGGAATTCTACCTTGTATTTGTAATTGTAGTGGTTGGCCATGATTCTACTTTTGATTTGATAAGTATTAATTATATATATTTTTATCACAATTAAGTACACGAATCACATCATTATTTGCTTTATCAAAAAAGTTTTGCTTTATCCAATTTGGTGGTACACGTCTCTTTCATCCCAATTTCACCAAAATTCTATTGTCTTTTTCAACTATAAATACAATGCTAAAAGCCTCATCATTGACTACCAAAAATAAATACAATACATACAGGAAAGAAAGAGAGAGAGAGAGAGAGAGAGAGAGAGAGAGAGAGAGAGAGGAAGAGAGAGAAGAAAGAAAGAGAGAGAGAAATGAAGAGAGAGAATAGCATTGTTTTAATCACGTATTTTTCAAAGTGGATAAAAGATTTTGAACGTACTTCAGATTTTTCTAACAAGGTACAATACTTTAAGTGCAAGTGTTTTTGTTTCCTTATGCGTTTATGTTCAATAAAAAAAATGCATGGATTGCCAGTAGACATTCGTTTTTTTAAGAGATATGAAATCCTATGGGATTATAAGAGGACCTAAGATGGGTGTGTCGTTTGGTCACCGATATACTCCATAAGATCAGATGGTATAAATTGTAATTTTTATTGTTATATATATGTATATGGAAACTGCACGTATCTTACTGGGTGTTTTCGAATACTCACTCTTACAAATTTTTACAGATTAGTTCAGGCCGATTCAAATTGTGGAATGACGGTGATGCAAGCTGCCAAGTGGATCAAATGAAAAGAAAAATATATGAGTTTGCCGTCTTTAAATTTACCAATTAGTTTAATTTTGTTCCAAACGTGTTATTCGAATTAGTTAAGAGTTTATGTTATGCTTAGATAAAATTTTCATATTTTAAATTTAGAATTATAAATGTTGCAGTTATTTGTTTAATAAAAAATTTTATTTTTATAGTTCTGCACTTAAAATAAAGAAAAATAAGTTTTTCGTAATGATCTGGAGTTTATAGAAAATTGGGGCGTTACAGAAGTGCATGCCAAGATGTGCTGAATGAGATCTACTCCCAGCCGACCCAGAGATCGAACGAAACTTTAGAAGAAGGCAGAGAGAAAACAGAGTAGCGAGAAATCAGATGGAGAACGTACAACACAATCCTGTTGTACAAGCCAATGAAAGAGGGGAAGAAGACGAAGGAAACATGCTCGTTGGAGAGTTCATGACCCCTCAAATCATTCAAAGTCAGTCCAGCATTGTGTATCCACTGTTCAGATAGTCAAATTTCCAGTTGAAGACAAATGTGATACAACTGTTCCAGAACGGACATCAGTTTTATGGAAGAATTGAAGAGAATCCGCACACGCACGTCTCGCGCTTCTTAGAAATGTGCCAGCACTTCAGATATCTAGGAATCTCTGATGACGCCATAAGATTAAGACTGTTTCCACATACTCTGCGAGACAAGGCGATTGAATGGCTTGATTCTTAGCTGATAGCCAGCATTACTACCTGGAATAACCTAGCTCAGAAGTTCTGTACTGAGTTCTTCCCACCGGCCAAGATTGCAAAGCTAAAGCACGACATATCTATCTTCAGGCAAGGTGAATCTGAAAATTTTGATGAGACTTGGAACAGATTCAAAAATCTACTAAGAAAGTGTCCACACCACGGGATTAGCAAGGGACTTCAGGTCCAATATTTCTATGCAAGGCTACTTCCAGCTTTCAAGAGCATGGTCGACTCTTCAGCTAATGGGTCATTGTCCACAAAAACAATTGATGAAGCATTGAAGTTATATGAGACAATAGCTACAACCTCAGCAATGTAGACCATGGAACGAGCAGTACCAAAGAAGACACCAGGAGTTTATGAAGTGGATGTATATTCAGCATTATCCGCTAAGATTGATTCCTTATTTCACAAGTGAAAAATATTACCCAGTCAGCTAACGCAGCGTAGACAAAGAAGGCAAATTGTGAGGAATGTGGAGCTGAGCATGTGACAGCAGAATGTCTAATTTTGACACAAGGAAAAGAGCAAGCAGATTTTGTTCAATGGGGACAACACCAGCAGAATAACGTGTATGGAGAGACCTTCAACCCAAGCTGGAAAAAGCACCCCAACTTTTCTTGGAGCAACCAAAATCAGAAAAGGCCATAGGGATAATATCAACAGCAAGAGAAGAAGCCTCAATTGGAAGAAATGTTCGGCAAATTCATGGAACAAACCAACCAATATATGGAGGCGAACAACCAATTCATGAAAAAGACAGAAGCCACTCTTCAGGACCAGAATGCAGCCATTAAGAATTTGGAAACGCAGATGGTAGTTGCATTAATAGGTAGACCACCAGGCAGCCTGCCAAGTAACACAGAAGTCAATCTGAAAGAACATGCAAAGGCTATAACAACGAGAAGTGGAGTGGAATTACCTGAAAGACAAGTGAATAATCCCGTGGCAAACAGAGAAGAGATGTCTCCTGAAGTAGAAGAGATTTTGGAGCAAGAAGAACAGACAGAAGAGCCAACATAGAGAGCAAATAAAGGAAACTCAAGGGATAAAGAAATTGTAGCTGTGAACCCCTATGAGCCACCCATACCGTTCCCACAGAGGTTGAAGAAGCAAAAGATGGAACAGCAATACAAGAAGTTTCTCGAAGTCTTCAAGAAGCTCCATATCAACATCCCATTCGCTGAAGCACTGGTTCAGATGCCTAGCTATGCAAAATTCCTGAAAGACATCCTATCAAACAAAAGGAAGCTAGGAGATCACGAGACAGTTATGCTAACAGAGGAGTGCAGTGCCAAGATTCAAAGAAAGCTCCCGCCAAAATTGAAAGATCCAGGGAGTTTCACTGTCCCTTGTACCATTGGTGAATTGTATTTTGATAAAGTTTTATGTGATCTTGGTGCAAGTATTAATTTAATGCCATTGTCTGTTTTCAGGAAATTAGGATTGGGAGAAGCTAAAGCTACCACGGTGACCTTACAGCTGGCTGACAGATCATTGACACATCCACGAGGAATAATTGAAGACGTATTGGTTAAAGTGGAGAAGTTTATACTTCCAGCAGATTTTCTGATTCTGGATATGGAGGAAGATAAAGACGTTCCTTTAATACTGGGCAGACCATTCTTGGCCACAGGCAGAGCTTTGATCGACGTTTAGAATGGGCAGTTGATACTGAGATTGGGAGAAGAACAGTTTTCATTCAATGTCTTCAAGGCCATGAAACTGCCAATAGAGACTGACAGATGTTTCAGGGTTGACATGATTGATAAAATGATTGAAGAGTCATTTACACTGCAAAATTCATCAGATGCATTGGAGGCCTGCATTGCACATTCTAAATCCACGAATTCTGATTCTGTAGACACGAATTCTGATTCTGTAGACATAGAAATGTGTGCAAGATTTTTGGAGTCCAACCCACCTTACACGCGAAAACGATACTTTGAGGAGCTTGGGACAGGGCCAAAGAAATCACAGCCATCTATTCTGAAGCCACCAAAGTTGGAACTTAAGCAGCTGCCCCCACACTTAAGATATGCATATTTGGGGGAGTCCAATACACTTCTAGTGATAATTTCAAACATGGAGGAAAAACTGCTTAGGGTGCTTCGAGATAACAAGCAAGCAATTGGGTGGACCATAGCTGATATCAAAGGGATCAACCCTTCCTTATGTATGCATAAATTTCTCATGGAGGAGAATTTTCGACCAACAGTTGAAAGTCAAAGAAGGCTAAACCCAAACATGAAGGAGGTAGTAAGAGCTGAGGTGATCAAACTTCTGGATACTGGAATAATCTACCCGATATCAGATAGTAAATGGACTAGTCCAGTGCAAGTTATGCCCAAGAAAGGAGGAATTACAGTGGCTCAGAATGAAAAGAATGAGTTGATTCCGACAAGGACGATAACAGGGTGGAGAGTTTGCATTGATTACCGCAAACTAAATACCGCTACAAGGAAAGATCATTTTTCTCTTCCGTTTATAGATCAGATGTTGGAGAGATTGGCAGGCCATTCCCACTACTGCTTTCTGGGTGGGTATTCGGGTTATAATCAGATACCAGTGGCACCGGATGATCAGGAGAAGACCACCTTCACATGTCCCTATGGTACCTTTGCATACCGAAGAATGCCATTTGGACTTTGCAACGCTCCTGCCACATTTCAGCGATGCATGATGGCAATTTTCTCAAATATGGTAGAGAAATTCATTGAAATCTTTATGGATGACTTCTCGATCTTTGGGACCTCATTTGATGAGTGTTTGGATCACTTAAATTTGATTTTGCAAAGATGCAGAGAAACGAACTTAGTATTGAACTGGAAGAAATGTCATTTCATGGTTCAAGAGGGAATAGTCTTGGGACATAGAGTATCGGCAAAGGGGATAGAGGTGGATAAAGCGAAAATTTAGGTTATTGAGAAATTACCACCACCTACATCAGTAAAAGGAGTTCAAAGATTCCTTGGGCATGCAGGGTTTTACAGGAAGTTTATAAAGGACTTCTCCAAAATCACCAAACCTCTGTGCAACTTGCTAATGAAAGAGGTATCTTTTGGGTTTAATGAGGAATGCTTGTTAGTGTTCAATACTTTGAAGGAAAAACTCACAACAGCACCTGTGATTGTGTCACCTGATTGGAATTTGCCCTTTGAGCTAATGTGCGATGCAAGTGATCATGCAGTTGGTGCGGTATTCGGACAAAGAAAGAATAAAATCTTTCATGTGATATATTACGCAAGTAGAACTTTGAACGACGCCCAAATCAACTATGCTACGATCGAGAAGGAATTGCTAGTTGTGGTTTATGCATTCGACAAGTTCAGATCGTATCTTGTTGGGTCTAAGGTCATCGTCTACACAGATCATGCCGCTCTAAAGTATCTTATGACAAAGAAGGATGCTAAGCCGAGATTGATCCGTTGGATATTGCTGTTGCAAGAGTTCGATATTGAGATCAGGGATAAGAAGGGTAGTGAAAATGTGGTATCCGACCACCTATCAAGATTGGAACGGTATGAACCTGAGATGTCAGTTGACATCAATGAGATCTTTCCAGATGAGCAAATTTTTGGAGTAGAAATAGGCTCATGGTACGCTGATATTGTTAACTACCTTGCTAAGTCCATCCCGCCACCAGAGTATTCTAGCCACCAAAGAAAGAAGTTCTTCGCAGAGCTGAAGTATTACTTTTGGGAGGATCCCATTCTCTACAGAAGAGGCGCAGATCAGATAATCAGAAGATGTATTCCCGAAGATGAAGTACCTGAGATTCTAGAACATTGTCACTCTTCTGCATATGCTTGGCATTTTGGAGCTTCAAAGACTGCTGCAAAGATACTACAGTCGGGTTTCTATTGGCCTACTTTATTCAGAGGCACGTTCGAGTATGTGAAGAGATGCGATAAATGTCAACGAACCGAAAATATCTCAAGAAGAAATGAGATGCCACTAAATTACATTCTGGAGGTTGAAATATTTGATGTATAGGTAATAGACTTCATGGGGCCTTTTCCCCCATCGTACTCAAATCAATATATCTTGGTAGCCGTTGACTATGTCTCTAAGTGGGTGGAAGCTGTTGCATTGCCTACTAACGACGCGAAAGTGGTAATAGAGTTCTTGAAGAAATACATATTTACAAGATATGGTACACCGAGGGCAATAACAAGTGATGGGGGCAAACACTTCATAAATCATCAAGTAGAGCAGCTGTTGAACAAATATGGGGTGAAACATAAAGTAGCAACTCCTTATCATCCGCAAACCAATGGGCAAGTTGAAGTTTCGAACAGGCAGTTAAAAAGAATACTGGAAGTTACAGTGAACTCATCCCGAAAAGATTGGTCTAAGAAGTTGGACGATGCACTGTGGGCTTACAGAACAGCGTTTAAGACACTAATAGGAATGTCTCCATACCGCCTGATTTTTGGGAAAGCATGTCATCTACCATTGGAGTTGGAGCACCGAGCATATTGGGCTATGAAATAGTTGAATATGGATCTCAAGGCTGCTGGTGAAAAACGACTGCTGCAACTTAATGAATTGGATGAGATAAGAATGGAAGTTTACGAGAACTCAAAGTTGATCAAGGAACGCACCAAGAGATGGCATGATTTAAACATTCAGATGCGAGAGTTTGAAGTTGGCCAGAAAGTGTTATTGTACAATTCTAGATTCAAACTCTTCCCAGGAAAGCTAAGAACAAGGTGGTCGGGTCCCTATACCATAACTAAGGTGATGCAATATGGGGCTATTGAAGTGAGTTATGAGACCAAAGGCACTTTCATCGTCAATGGACAAAGACTGAAACATTATTGGGGCTGTAATTTCCCTAAGCAGAAGTCCACTGTGCAACTCAACAACCCAACGTGAAGAAGATGCAGGAAAGTCGAGCTATCGACTATAAACTAGCGCTGGGTAGGAGGCAACCCACTGTATCCTTCAATTTATTTTATTGCGTTTCTTTAGGAATTTGTTTATATTTTGTATGTTTTATTAGGTCATCGATCATTCACGCATGATAGTCTAGGCACTACACGTTTATAGTTGCATGAGTCGGGGTTTAAAAAAAAGTGTTTTGGGTGATTGAGTGTGAAGTAATGAATTTCGTGGTTCAAAGTCGTTCGTTTTATTTTTCGAGATGTTTTTAAAAAAAAAATTCGAAATATGTAGAGTCGAGTCAATTTTGAAATTGAAAACCAATTTTGAGGGATTTTTAAATTTCAAGGTGTGTTTGGGGTTATAATTGTAAGTTTGCTTTAGTTAAAAAAAAAAAATTTGTTTGGTCCATGCGGCCGCATGGACAAGGTGCATGGACCCTCACCGAAACTATAATAGGTCAACAACATTATACCATGCGGCCGCATGGTGTATAAATGACGGTTATTAGCCCGTCACTTGCTAAAACACCCAAATTTTTTCATTTTCTTCCCTCCCAAAATCACTCTCACACGAACACCCTAATTCCCCCACCCCCTCAAATCCACCTTCACACACAACATCAATCACCAACACTCTTGCACATCTTCACCCTAACCCCACATTATTCCCAACATTGGCATAAATTATCAAGAATTTTGGAGTAAAGGTTCTACTTTCCTTTCACAAAGATCTCAAGGTAAGAAATTTAATTTCTATGCAAAGTTTAAAGTTCTTCTTTGATTTCATGACATTTTAGTGTTGAATTGTGCTTTGTGGACTAGCCCTAAGTGTAAATCAAAAACAAAGTGAAGAAAATTCCCAATGCACACAACATGTTCAATTAAATGTCAATGAGACATATAATTCGAAATTATGAACTTTTCATTTGTGTGATAATTTACCTTGTTAATGTGAGGCGTACTAGACGAGCAATCTCATGGAATTTCATTAGAAAACGTTAGCCTCACATATTTGTGCACATAACCACATAAATTGCTAAGCCATGTCAACTCACGTCACTAACTTCGTCCATGTATTTTCTTAACCAAACGACCTCTGATTGTAGTGAAATTTGGTTATATGCTAGACCACAATGAGTACTTTCATATGCCCGGACCTTGTCTGGGGAAATTTTAATATTTCTCGGTGATGCTCGGGGCTGAACTTGGTCACTTAATCATGGGTTGAATTTTAAAAAAATGCATGTTAGAGCCATAGTTTTGAGTTTTTCTCATTAATGCAATATTGATGTTACATTAACTTCCATGCGCTGAATATTGAACACATTTTGAAGAAAGTTTGGGGGATTTGTGCATGACAATGATATTCTTTATCGTTTTCTTATTTCAAGAACTTGATACACTTCGTTCCTTATTTGTGTAGGATGCCGCTGAAGAGAACATCAAAAGGTAAAGAAAAAGTTGGTTCTTCCTCCGGTACAGCCCGCACCAGAGAGCTAATAGGAGGTGTGCGAAGATTCTGTGATGCAGAAATATTAGCTCGATATGAGAACATAATACGCCATTGGGGCATGATACTAGAGAGACAGGTCCGATTAGATGATTTCCGTGGTTTTGAGTTGACAAATCTGATACAAAATTGTGGATGGGAGAAGATTGTAGAAAAGCCACCCCCGGTTTATGAAAGTATAGTCCGCGAATTTTATGCAAACTTCAATAGTGAAATTGAGACTCTGGATTCTGAACACTTACACCAGACGTGGGTGCGAGGTAAGTGGATAATGTTCTCCCCAGCCGTCATTCATGACTTCTACAATTTTAATTTGGACAATGTGGTCCCGATTCTCACTCAATTCAATTGGAATGAAGTGGCGGAGGTTCTCTTGGGAAGGGAAAATGCTTGGCCCCTACCCACTGTAGAGTGACATCAAATTGAGCTTATTCCCTTCATAGCCATCCTTTAGGTCTTCATGTGCCATAATACCGAACCCACATCACCTAGGACAACTTTCACGGATCAAACTGCTGGGTTCATATATCATTTAGTCCGGGGATGCAAAGTTGATTTGGCTATTCTTATCTTTGACTAGATACAAAATTTGGGAACCTGGGGAGATAGGCAGTCTTCGATGATCTTTCCTAGTTTGATTAGCGGGATATGTCTTGCCGCTGGTGTTACAGTTGAGGCAGGGGAAATGCCTGAGAAATCAAGCTCATTGATAAAGCTCACTACATTTGAAGCTCAGGAACGAGCTAAGGTAAGGAAGAGAGAACAAGACAGACTTGAGCAGCAAAGACAAAATGCGCATGAAGAAGGACAAGCTGCTGAAGATTTACACTCAGCACAAGGCCTGCCACAACCAATTGAGATGGATTCGTAGCTACTTCAACAGATATTTGCCACAGCCACTGGAACTAGCAGGGATATACAAAATCTCCAACAGAGGTTCGAGACGATGACCACCACTGTTGAAAAAGTGCACAGAGACCTCTACACCTCCCGAGACTACACAAAAGGGGCTTTGAATGAAGTCACAGCTGCAAGAAGGGAAGTAGAGACTATGAATGGTAGGTTCAACATGTACGTTGGGAGAATGGATGGCATATAGTGGCGTGTGAATGAAACTTGGGATCTCTTGGGAAATATGAAAAGTAGTCTTCAAGCCATTCAGGCCGAGCAAGTACAGCAGTCCGAGTTGCTGAGACAAGTCCTATCTCGCCTCCCACCTCCTCCTGAAGATGATGCTATGGGTCCCAGCTATACACCATAGCCACCGTATTGATCAGGGGAGTTTTGTTAATCTCTTATTGCCAAGTTGTGTCCATGTTTTAAATTCTGTCATTTTAACTTTACATTTTACATTGAGGACGATGCATTGTATAAGTTTGGGGGATGGTAGCATAATTTCAAACAAGTATTCGGCATGTAATTATTCTGCATATTCACAATCCATCGTTAATTTTGACAAGTTTTTGCATTATGCATGCTTGATGAGTGAATCTTGATGAACATTTGCATGCTTGTGTGGATTTGGTAGCCTTGCCGGCTTGATGTGATTATTGGACATGTATAAGCTAGAAACTGTGGGTTTAGTGTAGGATTTAATCTGCTAATACTTGTTGATGCATTGCTTGACATTCTTTTGCACGCCACTCATGCTTCACGTGTTAAGTTATTGATTGGAATTTTAGAATTAATTAGGAGAAACCTAGAATAACCCTCTATAACATTAAGCCGTAATACCACTTTAAGATAGTTTGGAGATGATTGAGCCATTGTAGGGGAACATGGAGATAAATGGGGGCTCTGTGCATGAAATTATAATGTGTGGATTGTTTAAACCCGGAAGGTGAGAAATAGGTGAAAGCTTCAAGTGAGGATGGTTTTGGAAGTCAAATGTCTAGAAAAACAAAGAAGGGGCATAAAGTAAAAAGTGGAAAATTATCACTTCTCTCTAAAAGCCTTTATGACTCGAGCAAGTAAGTCTGTAAGGGTTTAAAATCTGATACCCTAATACCAACTGGTTTGGGAGTCATCGGCCTAAAGTTCGTTACAAGGGTCATATAGGAAGCAAGAAAAAGGAGAATTGATAAAAAGTCATCTTATCGAGCCTTTATAACTCGAGTGAATAAGATTGCAAGGGTTTAAAACCTGGCGCTCTAAAGTCAACTGGTTTGGGAGTCATCGCCTAAAGCTCGTTACATGGGTTATATAGAAAGCAAATGAGAAGATGACACAAACAAAAAAATAATAATAAAATAAATAAAAATAATAATAAATAAATAAAATAAAAGCCCTCGTTGGACATTTGGTTGATAGAACTATAACATCAATGCGAGGCAAGTAGTTTAGTTTAATCCCAAAGGTTGAAGCAATCAAAATAAGGAGAGTCTCTACTTGTTGATATGTGAACTTGTAATGGTAAAATCTATCCAAACTAAGAGAGGGTAAGAATTAAAATTGTTTAAACTCCTAACCTTAGAATGCACCCCGGAGAAATTGTGTGAAAAGAATACATTTGGGGATTGTGTATCTCTCGAGTGACGTAAGGATAAATTTGACCACTATGGGTCGGGAATAAACTAATCATAAGCTTGATATGTTGACATGAGTTCACACATACACGTTGAGTATTGCATTTTATGAGTAAAGGTTGATTCAATTCTTGCACTGTTGATATTGTTTCTATTATTATTACTAAGTCCAATCCTGAGACACAGCAAGCTATTAAGCCATGTTTGTTTGGCATTAAGTCACTACATTGTTTGAAGACAAACAATAGTTTAAGTTTGGGGGATTTGATAAGTGTATTTTTACACACTTATTTAGCTCACAAATATGACTTAAACATGGACAAAGTAGTTGAATTGTGACTTAATCTAGTTAAATTCATGCAATGTAGGTATTTCTATGGAAAAGATGGAATTCAGAAGAAAACAGCCGAAAAAGGACCAAAACGGAATAAAGCGATAGTTCGGGGACCAAAGGTGCAAATAGTGGAAAGTTGAGCTAAAGTGTAGAACTAGAATGAAAATATACCAAATATGAGATTGAGGACGATACAAGAACGTCCAGGGAGAAGAAAAATATAACTTTTGGAGGCAAGAAACATGAACTTGAAGCCGATTTAACAAGGATTCAAGCGGGTTTTCAAGGTTTTATTCAAGATTTCAAGAATTTTCATATGGGTGCTATTCTTTCTATTTATTAATTTCATTTTTTCTGTAATTATGAATCTTCTAGGCTAGGTTTTCAATTATTAGGTGATCGATGAACCGTTGTTTGTTATTTTAATTTCATATTTCATGAATTTAATATAAAGATTCGTTTGGATAATTTGATTGGTTTACATGCATTATTTTTCTTCCGCAATTAGTGGCCAATGATTGTGTGAGTGTTGATGACTTATTTCTTACATTCGAGAGAAGTGGAATAGGTACGATAAGGTGTAAATTAACATAGGGTTCGATAGGGGATAGAGATAAACCCCTATGCTTTATGTAATTCTTAAATTGTTCACAAAACCACGTGCATTCTAGAGATATAGGCTGGTGGTGTGCAAGAATAAGTCTAATATATAATGAGAGAATATATTGGATAGAATTAGGAACATTGAATTGGCAAATTTTCATCGAGTCATTAATTTTATGAAATTAGGGTTTTTATAACTTCAATTGGGGATTTGTGATCCTAGTGACTTTAGTTTGATTCATTTCCATAAATTAGCTTTTGAATTTGCATAATTTCATTTACTTGAGTGTTTGCGTCGTTTAAATTAGAGAAATTTCGAAATTAGGGTTTCTAATTGAAATTAGGACTTTTTGTATTTAGACCATATTTTCACTCTATTAGATTCGGCTAAGGCTAGATTATATAGAATTGAACTACTCAATCTCTGAGGGACGATATTCGGACTTATTAAAATCCACTTTATTACTTGTTACGAACCGTACACTTGCGGTAGTTTAAATCGAAAGAATTATTTCGTGAACAGTCACCGATATACTCCATAAGATCAGATGGTATGAACTGTAATTTTTATTGTTATATATATGTATATGGAAACTGCACGTATCTTACTGGGTGTTTTCGAATACTCACTCTTATAATTTTTTACAGGTTAGTTCGGGTCGATTCGAATTGTGGAAGGACGGTGATGCAAGCTATCAAGTGGATTAAATGAAATGAAAAATAAATGAGTTTGTCGTCTTTAAATTTACCAATTAGTTTAATTTTGTTCCAAACGTTTTATTCGAATTAGTTAAGAGTTTATGTTATGTTTAGATAAAATTTTCATATTTTAAATTTAGATTTATAAATGTTGTAGTTATTTGTTCAATAAAAAATTTTATTTTTATAGTTCTGCACTTAAAAGAAAGAAAAATGAATTTTTCGTAATGTTCCGGAATTTATAGAAAATTGGGGCGTTACACCGAGTCTTTTGGAAGTTTGCTGGATATGTTTTCTTTTTGTTGGTGTGGTTCCAAAACATTCACTTTTCGTATGCTTTTTCAGTTTGTTTCTGCATGCAAAAGTCTTTCTTTCTGGATGAGCTTTTCTTTTCAAGAAATGTTGAAAATTTGTTTATGGGATAATTTGTCGCACAATTGAAGAATTAACTGTTATCATCTTTCTTTCTAGATTTGGTTTTCTTTCCAGGCATATTTTTTTACTATTTAGAAGATGTTACTTCGACTGTGGCGACCGTTTGAATGCAGCTNATGTCTTCAAAATTTTGTGATTTTAATTAATTTATTTTTTTTGTGTAATTTATAACCAAACATAAGAACTTTTTCTTTGTTTAGATTATGGTATTTTATGGGGTATGCTTTGTATACGATAGTTGTAGGATGGGGATAGATTTTAGAAAATGCTAGAATGTTATATTTGAGGAAATACCATTAAGTATCTTTGTGTTTTGAGATGAGGTATGCTACATTTTCGAGCATTTGCTGTATTCTTTTTCTTTTGTTTTGGATGAAGGGCTGTTGGGGATCGTGGTGGTGATGACGGGTCAGGCTTCTACTTGCTCTGAATGTAAAGGCTTTAGAAAAAATCATATCATGGTTATTGAGAAACAATTAAATTTACTGGTTCAAATTCTTAACTTTTCTCCCTTGTTCAATTGAAAAATTCAGTCATTCACTGCTTATGGTTAATTACAAATCTAGCTCTTTAAGTTACAGTGTCACAATATGTTAAAAGCTCATTGCATTAGAAGGATAAAAAAATAAATTCATCTTCTAATACTTAATTCAATTTAGTTGGAAATCAAAATTATGATCGCCTATATCTGTAACTATTTTTCTCCTTCATTTGCTTGCTTGATCTGGGATATGATGTAACTTAGCCAAATCGGACATTGATGTTCTAATTGAGGTGTTTCCTTTGAGGTTCTTCCTATTGTCATTTGGAGGCTTCTTTGTTGTCTCTACTTTTGTGCACTACCCCATGCCTCGGTTGGGACCCTTTGGTAGAAGCGCATCTATTTGACGATAAAAATAGAGATTGGTTCCTTGCTGATTAGGACATTTTGTTTGAGCATTTATCCTTTTTTGTTTTCATTTTTTAGGAAGCATCTAGCTTCACTGAGCTAATTGAAGCAATATTTAGATGACATTAAAATATATTTTATTTTCTCCAAGATGTTAAACATTTGCAAATATTTGAGTTAAATGTTTCATTTGCCATTGAACTTTGGGTTGTGTCATGACTTACTCACCGAACTTTCAAACTTTTGTCATTGGCCACTGAACTTTGATCTGTTACTACCGATTACTCACTGCATCAAATCTGTTACTTGACGAATCCACGTGGCAAACGAAAAATCTAACTCGTATGATAAATGTCAAAAATGTTACAGATTCCGGGATTAAATCCAGGGGCTGAATGGCGAAATCTCAGCCCCTGGTGTAAAGGGGCGCGGGCCCCATGCATTAAGATCAAGAGCAGAGGCATGCGTCACCTCGACCCTAGAACGGAGCCCGGGATTTGTAGCATCTTTCGTTAAATGTTTAAAAGTGTGAATGTTTTGCCAAATAATCGACCTAGTTAACATATTAAAATCGTTTTTTTATCATTTCATACACGCCTTTTATCCCGAATTTTCTAAACACACCTCTTCCCAAATCATAGACATCTTAACCGAAGAACCCTAGCTTCATCTCAAGAATCATCTTCTCTGACATCTGTCTTTTGAGTTCTGAAAATCCATTACTCCCAAATATGAGGCCGAAGTGTTATGAGTTCCGAAAATCAATAGAATTCTTCAGGGTAAACAGCGGTATCCTGAAGCAGGCAAAAAGGCTTACTCTTTATTTTATTTTTTGAAAATTAAACAATTGGAAAATATAGTAAATGGGAATCAAATGATGCAGCTAATTTTTTTGTACAATTTCTTTAATGAGTGAAGTTATTTGATGAGAATCAACTAAGGTGAAAATTTGGGTAGATTCATGTGGGCATTACATGTGTTCGTTTGTCTCAAACTGATATTGTATGGTTCTTGATCATTAAGGACTCTAATGTTGAATGTGTTGATAAATGGGATATTCATATGAATTAGATTTGGCATTTTGCTCGATTATGTCGCTGAATTGTCTCCTTGCAGGCGATATGGACAGGCTGGGTTCATTCAAATATCAATCTTGAGATTCCATCTGACAGTTTAGTATGATCTTTTGTTATGTTCTCAAATGTATAGAAGCAGATGGAATAATGCTAGTGTGTTGCAATGATTTTACCAGTTATGCACTTAGTAAGAAACATCTATTTTATTTCAGCCATTAATTAACCATGGAATAAATTGTAGAACGTGTTGATATAATTCATTTTGCACCTTCACTGGTTTCTTACTTTTGCTGGTAATGTTTAGTTAAGTAAAAGTGAGAGGCAACTATATAGCGTTTACTGATTATCAGCCATTTACTTGGTGGAATAATGTGATTATTGATCTGATTTTATTTTTATTTTTTGGCTGCATCAGCCTATTATAATGGGAGAAGGAACAAAGGGATTTGTCATGGTTGCCAAAAGCCGGGCTACTACTTATTGGATTGCCAGACGAAGAAACCGTGCCCATTATGGGGTAAGGGAATTGAGAAATGCATGGAGGTTGAAAAGAGGACTGAAAACTTAGGATGGCTATTCTTCTGTTGATCTAACAATTGCAATCATTTCAAGTGGCTCGATGAAGATGAATATTGTCGATATGAGAGTCAAGCGCTACATCGAAAATTCATGAGTTGTCGGGTTTGTTGAAGCATGTTGCTAAAATAATTGAAGAAAAGGGCGTGGATATCTTTGTCAAATTTACTTTCCGTAAGGGAAAAGGAGACAAGGATAACGGGAAACAAAATGGAGGAGCTCCGTGAGACTTAACCGTTTACGTTATTCTCAAGTTTGTGTAATTCACTGGTTTTGCAATCTGTTTGTGGACGTCGAATTTTGGATTGTATGTTAATCCTAGTAATTTGAAATTTATGTTTGTAATTTCAATGTTTGTACGCGACAAACTTTGTAATGGAAGTTATAATTTATCAGTCATTGCTCTACTAGTTTATTGTCCGTTAATCTATCAATTGGGCTAGCCCTAAATTTGCATTACTTTGAAGTCATTAGAGATTCAGTGTAATTTTGGGCCAGTCTCAATAACTATCATGTAATACATCTACAAGCTAATGTACTTGTTCTCCCTTTAGAGCAACAGTTAGGCATAGGATATTACTACTTAACACACATTCTTCTAAATTTCTGCAGAGGGTGGGTGTGTACTGTTTATTTGTACATTTTGAATAAAATGATCTTAGCAGTGAGTTTTTTGTTTACCTTGCATTCTTCAGTTCCTCTTTAATGTTTCACAATAGTCTTCCGGACCATATGGAACTAACTTAACACATAAAATAGTCTTACATTAATTATGAACTAGTAAAATTTCTGCATGAGTAAATGGCAGAAATTTATGATCAAGAGCTAGAACAAGGCTAAAGATCAAGTAAACTGACTCTTCATGGATTTCCAGTCTCGACAGAATTCGCTCCTACAGTGACAATTAAAAGCTTTCCATTCGAAAAATGCTCAATATATTCTAATAGTAGTATATATTATTGATATCCGAGTTGAGCAGTGGACAAATAGGGAAGTGCTACATGTACATAATGGTGTCCATAATTACGCGTGGCACTGGATCCAACCTTTAATTCAAATCTCACACTTGCACATCAACAATTGGATGATTGTCACGTCATATTATAGATAACATTATGTGCAATAATGTGGCTCGATAACTATCCATTTCAAAAATGCCCAAGATGTTAGCCCCTAATAGAATGTGGCTC
>NC_036247.1:5360805-5362116 GCF_002742605.1 Olea europaea var. sylvestris
ATAGGCTTGAGTATATCCCTTTGCAACCAGACGAGCTTTGTACCGTTCTATAGTCCCATCTGCTTTATATTTCACATTAAACATCCATTTACAGCCAACTGGTCTCTTACCTTGTGGTAGCTCCACTACATCCCAAGTTCCATTTTTTTCCATTGCTCTTATTTCTTCCATCATTGCTTCCTTCCATTTAGTAATTTCCAATGCTTCCTGAATATTTTTGGGAATCTCTGTATTATCAAGGTTAGAGATAAAAGTTTGAAATTGTGGAGATAAAGTTTTGTAGACTATGAATTTTGAGATAGGATGAAGAGTGCATGACCGTTTTGGTTTTCTTAGAGCAATAGGTAAATCACCATCAGATGACTTTGGAGAAATTTCATGAGGATTTGGATCTATCACCGGTTCACACTCTTTTGGTGCATCGAGCGTGAGGTCTTCCTTATACTTTGATTTTGGCTTCCTTGAATAAACTATCATCTCTTTGTCAAGTCATTCCTTCTGATCTCCCCCTGAGTTCAAGTTGCCTTCTGTAGATGGCATATTAGAACAAGTAGATGGTTCAAGATTTTGTATCGATTCATATTCAGATGGGTTAAAGGAGATTTCAAAAAAGCAATCTTCGACTATGTTCTTCCCCTGAGGAGAGGTTTTTTGAAAGAAGGGTTTTGTCTCAAAGAAAGTGACATCAAGGTTAACAATTACCCTTTTTGTTATTGGATTATAGCATTTATACCCCCTTTGTGTTGGTAAGTATCCAATAAATACACATTTGAGGGCATGCGGTTCGAGCTTAGTTCGATGATGGGAATGGATGTGAACAAAGGTCGTGCAGCCAAACACTTTTAGGGGTAAGTTTGAGCTAAGGCGAGAGTAAGGGAAAAAAATTTGGAATTTTTGAAGAGGGGTCTCAAATTTGAGGATGCGACTAGGCATTCTGTTTATAAGGTAGGTTGCTGTGAGAATGGTATCTCCCTCAAAAGGTGGTATGCATATTAGAAGTAAACAACAGTGCTCGAGCCACCTCAAGTATGTGTTTATTTTTTCGTTCAGCAATTCCATTTTGCTGTGGGGTATCAACGCATGAGCTTTGGTGAATTATCCCATTGTCTAAAAGGTAATTTTTCAGAGTATGATTGAAATATTCTGTGCCATTGTCTGTGCACAGAATCTGAATTTTTGTCTGAAATTGAGTTTGGACCATTGAATGAAAATTTATGAATACAGATTGGACGTCACTTTTTTCTTTTAGCATATAAACCCAGCATACAAACGGCGCCAAAAACTTGTTCGTCAAAATCCCACTAGCGTACG
>NC_036247.1:5368771-5400966 GCF_002742605.1 Olea europaea var. sylvestris
AAGATTCATCAATTGCTTTAACACATTTTAATTGCATTAAGAGGGCTTTCATTTTCTGGCTCCAGAGAGTAAAATCTCATTTGTCATCCCAATGTTGAATATCAGTTTTAGTGGACATATTGTGGGACATGTTGTACAGGTATAGCACTATAGTATTTTAGATGAGTTGGGCAAGATTTAATTCCCAAGAAAGTGTCACAGTTTATGCAGAACACAACAGAGATATATTGCATAAAACAGTTCACACTCAGTAAACTCCTTACTTGACAATTTATTCTTGCAGTAACAAATAAAACAATTTCTTGCCTAATTATGTAACATGTAAGTGCATACGCAAAAATAAATGAATAATGTCAACTGCAGATTGTTGACAAGTATTGTGAATTCCTATACACCAAATTTGAGATATGCAGAGATTAACATAAATCGCAGTACATAAAAAAAAATTATGCCCTAATGGATTTCTTCACCGTTCCTTAATTCCCTCAGATTCTAGAGTTCTCGCATGAAACCCTAGACAAAGGAAAATTAAGGGGGTTCAAAGAAAATCCCTAACTTAACCCTAATCAATGTTCAGTAAATATTTAAATTTGGACAAAGTATAGATTTCATCAGATCTGCAGTTTATTTCGAAAAAGTACCAATCTGTTTCCACAGATCTGCTCAAGATTCAGATCGAAAAGATTTCCTGTACAACATAAAACAGATCTATTAATTTTTGATAGATCTAAGCACAATCGTATTATAGAATGCAAGATTTGAACAATAATATTTTGAAAAACGAATTTAGCAGTGGCTCTGATACCACTGTTGGACCCAGTTGTTCAAATCTTTTGTACATTCGAGTATTTTCAGTAAAATACAAAATCAAAAGTGCAGAAAAATCATAAAGAACACAAAGGATTTTCGGCCAAAAGGCCCCGAGGTTCGGCGACCAACTAACGCCTACATCCCCGTTGAGCATCCATACGGATTAAGCTCGAATCCACTATAAAGATACCCATATTGGGAAAAACTAAGTTACAAACATATGAGAGTACACTGCCGTTTCTCCTAATCACAAGAGGCCCTCAGATTCTATAATACAATCTCACACAGAGATAAATCTCAACAATTCTTTGTAAGGAATTCACATAGAAATCACAAAATAAAACCCACAGAAGATTAGAGAGTTCGAAGAAGAAGAACGGCAGTCAAGAAGAAAAATGAAAGTTAGGGTTAAACAAAAATATCTGAAACCCTAGTTATATGAGGCGTCCCACAAAGACCAATCCAACGGTCACAATCATGCCACGCGTAAGAGATCCAGCAGAGGACGCATTTTGAAGTTAAAACGCGTTTCACAAAAACACGACTTTGTCACCTCTAGAATGTTCAGTAAGTGTGGTATAATCATTGGACCGGGTCAACATAATATCCATTGGGCTCAAAGATTTCAGCAGCCCAAATCCTTACATTCTAGTCTCACAAAATCAAACGAGGAGTTGTACTCATTCTTCGAGGCAAAGCTCCCAGGCCGAATTACCTAAACAGTTTTAACGAATAAAAAACAAATCAAACACAAACTTTGCAAATACGGAACCTATATACTGTGATTCATCTCAGAAAATTTAATTTTAGAATAAACCTCAGTTTTTTCCCAACTTCCGATCTTGTAATCATTTGTTTAGGATATGCATTTATTTTCCACAACAAATTTTAGCAATACGTAATAAAAACAGCATTATCCAATTGCTTTGATTTGAATTATCCTGAGAAAGCAAATACAGTTCGTCTGATCTTTCTTCGCATGTACCAGCAGTAACATAAATAATGGGCAACAAACAGAAGCTTATATGACATATGACTTAAGAAATATAAGTCGAACAACAAAATTGAAACTTATATTAATAAGTAAAAGAATGAGAGATATGTTAAAATATGATTATGAATTACTATTACCTGGTCGGAAAATCACCGGAAAGTTGACTAGGAAATTGTTCAGACTCAACTCCGCGACCCCATATCTTTTGTCGAGTGGCTTTAGTAATTGTAAATGAAATTGCCGTGTGATTTGAAACAAGCTGCGCAGGCTTGAAGCCGAAGCCAAAGCGTGGCCCGTGGATCAATGGACCACAAACAAAAAAGGGCCCGAAAAAGGAAGAATCCAGGTAACGTCCTTTATTTTGCTCGCGTCGGTGCCTTTGTAAGCCCTAGTTTCATTTTGATGAAAATTAGATTTTCAATAAATTTTGAGGAAAGTTGTTAAAATTTGTAAACTTCACAAAAATATATAAAAAAATGAATTTAGAATATATGAATTTTAAGAAATGAGAATCAAATCGAGACTAGCTCCATTAATCACCATTATTTGAAATTTTAATGAGTGGAATAGTATTTTTTTGTAAAATTTGTGGTTAAAAGTTTTGGAATTACATGTAATATTATTTTATTAGAAAATGTGTAATTGATAAAAGTAACGAGAAAAATAAATTATAATTTTGATACGGATCGAACAATGTAAATCAACACAAGGTTGAAGCTCCTATGTAAAATTGGTACAGTACTTGCTTCACTAGTGTGTGTCGAATTAGAGATAAACGGTATCCTACTCAAGTGTCAAACACTCTAATGCAAGTTAGGGGTGTAAAATGGATGAATCATGTTACTTGTACAATTTTTGTTGACAACTTTACACTTGACAGCATCACAATCATTCGTTATAAAAATTGCTAAAAACTATTTTTTAAATCAACGGCTAAAATTTTGACAACACCAAAATTGTCAACAATTGTCATACAAACAACTTTATTTAAAATGGATTAGATAAGTAGACACGCCCTACATTTGATAGTCGACATTTGGACGGTCCATGTAGACCAATAATTTTTATAGGGGAAAATTGCAACAGCGGTCCCCCAACCTTTTTATTTTTTTGCAGACTTTATCCTAGCCTTTATTTTGTGCCAGTGAATGTTCCTAACATTTCATAAATATGCATCTAAGGTCCATCTAAATAAAATCGTCCAAAACACCGTCAGTTGATTGGAAAATTCTTTGAACTATCTGTTATTTCAACAGTTTTATTAGATGTTGATATTTTTTTGGACAGTGTTTCGGATAATTTTATTGGATGTTGATTCCTTAATTTTCAAGATTAGGGACCTTCACTGACACAAAATGAAGGTAAGGGTAAAGTCTGCAAAAAATAAAAAGGTTAGGGACCGATGTTGCAATTTTCCCCTTTTATAAATGGAAATTATTTTTAAATAATTCATAATCTATAATTATTTTTTTCATAAAAAATCCACATTTTGATATATTGTTACAATCTTCTACGACCAGTTAAAAGTTGCCATTTCGCTAATAGCTAACTCAAGCTTCTATAAGCGTCCTCGGGTACCGTATCTAATGTCTAACTCTCATTTTTTAATAATCCTTTTTTTTTTTTTTTTCAATTTCATTTTCAACAAACTTTTCTTGAGATTCACAATTTTTATCAACCTTTTAATTTCACATTTCATCAACTTTTATTATAATTTACTGAAAATCTGATTTTTAACTAAACCAAATAGAGGCTTACTCTACTGCCGTTGATACGAGCTTTAGTTTTATCCACTTGAACTTTTGGTCATCATATTAGGTCAATGGCGAGTGATAGTTATAAAACGTATTTTCTTATTTTTATTGTAATTAGACATATCAAACATGTCATTACAATTTAGTCGAATGCTCAGATTATTTTTGGCTGAGCATCAGTTTGGAAGCAGAACCTTGCCTCTTAAAGGAGCTCCTGTTACACTGTTACACCATGAATAGGCAATTATCTTTCACTTAAACCATTAGAAACATCACATCAATACACTATAAAACTCAGTTATGTATAACTACTCAACAAACACTGAAATAGAATCATGGAAAAAGGGAAAAGACAAGTGAAAAAGTTACAAATTCTTGTGTAAAGGAAATTCATTTCAGTTGCTAATATAGCTAACATCTGATATTGAGCATGGATGTAGCTGCGTAGAACGCTAGTTGGGGTCGGGGAAAGTAGACGATCTCAATGCCTCTGCAAGCGGCCCTCCCATTGCAGCCACCGGATTAGTCCTCCACGTTGCGCCCCAATTCAGCTGATGCCTATCCCTTTCGGTGTGTACAACCTGAGGTCCAGAGTCATTGGTATCCCCGGTGGCGAGCTTCAACGAGAAGTCGGATGAAGGGTTTTCCGCAATCGAAATGGACAAGTTGGTGGCCGTAGCCACAGGACTAGCGGCATTGCCAGTTTCTTGTCTAGACCATTCATTGAAGAAATGCCTAAGGGTTTGGCCGTCTGATTTACAATCACTGTTGGCTTCGGATGGACCCTTTGTGACAATTATGGATTCTGAAGGCCTGCAAATACCGTGGGGCCACAATTGCCAAAGTTAGATAGGGAAATAAAAAGTCCAAGAAAGAGCTGGAAGACCATTAAATGGGAACTATTGACATGAAACATATTACAAGTGGATGGGGCGAGTTTGTGCACAATCTAAAGCTCTATGCTTTAGCAAGACTCAAAAATATCATAATGGAGTCCTACTAGGAAGACACTAATGATCCACATGCAAAGTGAATTCATTTTGAGGACCACATGGCTAAAGCTGTTTGAGAAAATGAAATTCTTTTTTTCTTTTCTTTTTTTGGTTTCTTCCTTTAGGGGAACAAGGATCCCATCCAATAGCTATTAGCTATACGTCACAAGTTGCCCGACATTAATATCCTGTTTGGCTCCTAGTTTCTAAATTTTCCGTTTCTCCAAACTCATTTTCAGCCGTGCATTCTCCTTGCTATGAAATAATTTTGTATATGAATTCGTAACTTTTCCTTACTTTTTATTCATAGATTCTCCATCCTGAAAAAAAAAAAAAAAGAACTTCTAACAAGAACTATACTCAAAAAATCTTTATCAAACGGGACTTAAATGTTCGCATTTGTTTCATTTCATTGCTAGATCGGTTCAAATATAACTAGAACTCCAAAACATAAACACCAACGAATGAGAAAAACAGCATTTAGATTAACGAAAAAGATGAGATGGAACCACAGAGAACCTATGCAGGGCTATATTCACATATAAACCTGAGTCTTGGCTCTATGCAGATATGCTAACTACAAAATATAATCACCAACAAATTGAAGTTGAAGATATTTAGAGTTCATACGTACCTTTGATTGAGGTGAAGAAGATCCATGGATGGTGAAGGCCTTGAAAGAGTAAAACTTGTAGTCTTGAGAACTTCAGATGTGGAATTTTCCACAGGCTTTCTTGAACGGTTTCGCCCGCGGTGGATGTGGCGTTCGCAGTACCTTTGCCCAGTCACCACTTCCCTTGAGCACCTCCATTTCTTGCCATCAGTTCTCCGGCATCTGCCTGGCTCCGGATCCATGGTTCCTCTTCCCCAGTACCCCGTTCGGAGCACTGATCCACCACATCCATATGTACATATATTTAAACAAAGATATATAGCAAATGAAAATCAACTTTCTACAGAAAAATCTTTAAGAATGCCCACTTACAAGTTGTCTGGTAATGGGGACAGGACTGTTGGGAGAATAAATATGGAGAAGGAGAAGTTATTAGACTTTTTTTGAGTAGATGGAGAAGTTGAGGAGGAACAACAGCACCAGCCAACATATGTCTGAAGATTAATGCCTGCAGTTCAACTTCCTGCCACTGGGCCAAGCTGAAGGTACTCTCCATCCCTAACAAAAGTTCAAAAGTAAAATTTGGAATCTAAACAAAAATTCTTTCTAAGACGGTGTCACAGCACAGAGAAAGAGAGAGATATACTGGGAAATTTGTTGGTAGCATCAGAATGGTATGCTGACAAATTTGTAGTGGGTTCAGCTGGTACAAACAATGGGAGTACTGCAGATGAACCAGAATGTTGCTGGTGTAGTGGATGAGGGTCAAGGAGAAGTCTTGGTAACTTTGCAGAATGTGGTTCTTCTTCTTCTGATTCCTGCTGCCTCTCTCTCCATTTCTTCAGATTGAACTCCATGAAAAAGCAAAAGTAAAGAATTTTTTCTTTTGTTGGGTATATGTTGGGTATATGAAGAGAGTGTGTTAAAGCTTTTCCACTTGAGAAAAGACAACAGTAAGACAAGACAGATGAGAGAAAAAAAAGCTATTTGAAAATAATTAAAAATTGAAAGAGTAAAAGCCAGAAGGGGTAGCCTGCAGGCTGTCTGTATTTGTAGTGGCAATTATGAGGGAGAAGATTTGGGTTTAAAATGTAAATGCCATTTTCAGCATGCCTTTTAGTTTTGCAACATTAGTATTTATGAATGATAATTATATAATTTATTATTAACATCCATTTGATTCTCATTTTTGTAAAAATATATTTTTTTTATCTTTATTTTAATCACATATTTTTTATTAAAATAATATTACAAACAAATAAAAAAAATTTCTTATTTTTCATTCACACATTCTTCATCAATCTATTATACTAAAATTCATTTTTTCATAAAAATAGTGTCAAACTCCTTCTAAAAAGTCAAATTTTTATTTATAAGACGATTGTTAGCTTTTACAATATAATAAAATAAAGATTTAATTAGCAAAAAAATCCCTATCGTTTGTACTCATTACGAAAATGGTCCCTATCATTTTGAACTTGCTATTTACACCTTCATTTCAAAACTTTCTTGCAGAATTTGTCATTTCCGTCATATTCCGCTAAATTCTTCAGTTAAATATGCGTAATTTGATGAAAAAGTTCTTTATTGTTTGCTGTAATTGCGCAAATAGTCACTATCATTTCAATTTCGACATTTCTTTGCTTAAAAGATTCTTATGCCCATTTCTTTCATTATAACATTATGAAATGACTAATTTATCATCATCGTTAAATAATCAAATAGAAAATAGAAATAATATAAACAAATTGTAGCTAAAGTTTCTAATTTTTTTAAAAAGTACAAACAAGTCACAGGAAAATAATTTAAAATATTCTAATAAACAAAAGCATTTCATCTTCCCAATTAACCCACATACCCTACGCCCATCCCCTACACTCTACCACCACTACAAAATTAATTAAAGAGATAATTAACACTATAATAAAAGTAAAAAAAGAATTAAAAATAAAAAAAACTATAAAAACAAAATGATGTTTATTTCTCATCAAATATTTTTTTATACTTTTAATTCTCTTTTTAATTATTTTGGTGGTGGTGGTGGATGATAGGCGTATGGGTAGTGGTAGGTGGGTTATTTGGGAATATAAAATATCTTTTTTATTAGAATATTTTAAATTTTTTCATGTGAGATATGTTTGTAATTTTTAAAATAAATAAGAAACTCTAGATACAATTTTTTTATATTATTTTCTTTTTCTATTTGTTTATTCAAAGATGATGATAAATTAATCATTTCATAATGTTATAATGAAAAAAATGGACGCAAGGACTTTTTAAGCAAATAAATGCTGATCTGAATATCCAAATGTCAAAATTGAAATAATAGGAATTATTTGCACAATTACAACAAACAATATGGATCATTTACATCAAATTACACATATTTAATGGAATGATTTAACGAAATATGACGAAAAGGACCAATTATGCAAGAAAGGTTTGAAATAAGGGTGTAAATAGCAGGTTCAAAACGATATGGACCATTTTCGCAATGAGTACAAACGATAGGGATTTTTTTGCTAATTATCCTAAAATAAAGATAACTTCAGGAAATGACAACCTAATTTTTTCCAACTCCTACCATCCACCCCCTTGCCCTTGCCACCACTAGCTCGAGCCCACCCCAAACTCCCCTATTGGTGTCGCTTTCGATTTCTTGTTATCTCAAAATACAAGTAATTCCCTCACCACTTGATTTTGATTGTCACCATAGACCTTTCAACCACCTTAAACTTAAAGGTTGAACTCCAATCTCGAGGGCCCCACCGCTTCGCCCCATCCCTAGAATATCGTGAGGGAGGTAAATTGTAGAATGTGCCCCAATAGGTTAGGGGACAAGAGTTTGCCCCGTACATTGGTACCCACAAAGAGTCTAATTCCATATTTCAGGAATCCAACCCTCACACTGCAACTGCCAACAAGGTTGAGACTACCTCACTTATATCTTTTGCAGCACTGGGTTATACCCCGAGGGACTTCAACTATGCTGAGAAGATATTTAGTGTGACTTTATTGTGCACGTCTCATGAAACAAGACTATCATGAGAGAAGCGTTGATAGCGCAATGGCTCAACTCTACATTGCTATAACTATTAAAGGATAAGGACTTTTGCTGCGATTTTCCATAAATTTTCACTTACCATTGTATTTTAGAGAAATTTGCATTTTTCATCCTCTAACTTCGTAAAAATTAACAAATCTCTCATCAATATTTTTTCATATAATCTATTCTCAAATTTTCAACCACTTAGCATAACCCGCCCTTCCCTCTATTTTTACTATTAAATGATGGATTTATCCTTCACTTAAGTAAACGAAAGTAAAAAGAAGCTAGTAAAACTAAAAAGTCAAATGAAATTCCGTAACTTTTTGAAAGGTCAAAAAATATATCTCATTTAAAATATTTAAATACATATTCTATCTTTTATCTATCTAATCTATCTAATCTCTTTTAATTTAATCTAATCTAATCTAACTAAGCCAATGTTTGAGCCACATTTTAGAAAAAATGTATTATTCATGTCAAATTAATGGGAAATATGTTGTTAAAAAATAAGGAAAAATTTTAGATTTGCGTGTAATATTATTTTATTGAAGAATTGTGATTGAAATGATGTCAAATCACTATTAAAAATGTATTTTTTTGAAAATAATGTGGCTCATACAAGCCCTAAATATAAAAGAGGGGTTTGAGTTACTGTTCATAAGCCGAATGGCCATAAAAACCAAGCCGTGTTTGAGTCAGCCGATTAGCCAAGTCGTGGAACGGGTGGTTGTAAAAAGATCTTCTTCCTCTGGATTGTTTATGTTGATACACTAAAAGTGCAGCCCAAATCAAATAGCTCAAAGAGCAAAGCCCAATTGAGGAATCCAAGATAAAGGTCCAAATAGGATTATTGATGAATGCGGTGGAAGCCCACGAACACGGTAACATCATCGCTCAAGCTTACATGACGCCCAGAATCTGAACAAATAGAATACCTTACGATCGCCCAGAGCAATGACCCCGTTCTCGCCCAAACCTTCGAATCGCCCAGGATCTTAGCAAGCATGAAACATTATGGTTATCCAGAATAGCAGTTATTGAGTGATCTTATCACATTCCACGATTCAAGGAGCCCAGTTGAAAGCAGTTGAATGACAAATAGTAATGGCAATAGTTAGGGACGACAGTTCCACGACAAGTTAGCCATCATAAAGAAAGTGGGTAGTTATACAGCAATTAAGCAGTTTCCAAGCGATTTGTCACGAAAAAATAATCAAGGGAATATAAAAGGAAGAGAAGACATAGAGAAAAGGACCCCGAATCAAATATTCTCAAATAGAGAATATGTAATTTCAATTTCTTAGTTTAAACTTATACATTTCTTTTAGTACTCGTGTGCTTGCACCCCTTGGAGACATTCTGTTTAGTTTCAATTGTAAATTATCGCCAATAAAACACCACTTTTTGGGACTTCGTCTCAAGAGGTCTGTTCCTTACACAATCGTCTGATTCCTTTATAATTGTTAGCAACTACCCGCTTGAAACAATTTCGCACGCCCAGTGGGACCTTGGTGTTTGGTGTTGAAGGTACAAAAGGTGAAACAATATGCCTCACAAATTTGATAAGGAAGCAGCAAGTCAGGGAGGAGTCCAGTCTGTGATCGAGCGATATGAGGAGCGGCAAAGCTCTCCACGAAGAGAAGGACAGAGTCAGAGCAGTCACAGTCGTTACGAACCAATGACAGAGTTGAGTCCTCGAACCATGTGTACGTTGCTTGGAGAACTCACACAGGATGTCGTTGAACAGGTAAATCTACGAAATGTTCATAATATGGAAAGATTTACCCAGAATGGGAATGTACATTATGACAACATGGCCAAACAATTGAATACATTAAATGAAATAATGAATAAGTTAGTAGGCTAAATTTGTCAGCCAGTTGTGTCTATTGCAAATCACTTTCAAACTAGGACAATCGTGGAACATAATTCCCCAGTCCTAAGTCCAAATCAGGGGATAGAGCCACCTTTTGGTCCACCTACTTCAAACTAGGGGGATGGTGTAATGTCAAATCAGAATAGTGGTAAATAGTGGTAATGGTACATCTAACTTGGGTGGTAACCTAAATATAAGAGATAATGTCCTAAATAATGGACAGAATACCCCGCGTGTCAATGATGAAATAAATAGTTAGGCTAATGGTAACAATGGCCCAAATCATGACAACTTTGTTACCAACCAAGGACCAAACATTAGGCCTCAGGCAAATCAACCGATCAACCAACCTGTAGGAATTCCATATGACCTCAACGTCATGTTGAGAAATCAAATTATGAAAATAGTACAGAATCAAATGGCTTTTGGGGTACGTCCTATCATTAGGCCGACTTACACTAAGCCACACCCTGATTGGGTAGACCAAGCATATCCATGGCCTAGAGAGTATAAAGTGCCAGAATTCTCATTATTTACCGGGTTAGGAGAGGTGTCTACTCTACAACACATAGGGCGATTCACACTGCAAAGTGGTGAAGTAACCGACTACCATAAAATGAGGTTGTTCCCTAGTTCATTAACAGGAGTAGCTTTCTCTTGGTTCATCAATTTGCCAGCAAACTCTGTTCAAACATGGCAACAATTGGAGCAATTGTTCCATGCTCAGTTTTATAAGATTGAGTCTAAAGTTACTTTGACCGATTTGGCGAATCTACGTCAAATGCCAAACGAATGGGCAGAAAGTTTCCTTCAAAGGTTCAATACAGCAAGAAGTAAATGTTTTGTACTTTTGCCCGAAAAGGAGTTTGTCAAAATTGCTCAAAGTTGTCTAAACTTTGATTTGAAAAAGAAATTTCAAGACAGGGAATTTCCTGATATTTTCCAATTGAGCGCAAATGTGATTAGGTATGCACGATTAATAAGAGAAGAAGAGCAAATGAAAAATTCTAGCAAGGGGACTTATTATAGAGACCAAAATTTTGATGTTCATACCATTAATGACGAATATTACGATCAAATCAAAATGTGTTTGGCCGAATTAATCAAAGGAGACGCCTATACTTGTCCTATAATGGCTAAGCATAGATCGTCAGGTAAAGATGAGCCTATAAAAGATGAAAACAAGAAGGTTAGAACGTTCTCGTTCGATGTAACCAAAGCTGACCTTATATTTGATAAACTATATAAGGATAAGTAGATGAAGTTGAGCGATAAACATAAGTTGCCAAGCCCTGAACAAATCAAGGGTAAAAAATATTGTAAGTGGCATAATGCATGGTCGCATTTGACTAACAACTGTTTGGTTTTTCGCCAAGTATTACAGGATGCCATTGAACCAGGACGAATTACGTTCGATGATAAGAAGAAGATGACAGTGGACGAAAACCCTTTTCCACAGCCACTTGGGGTGAACATGGTGACGACTGGTTTCAAAAACAAATTGCCAAAATTTAAGTTGGTTATACATGACGGAGAAGAGGACCCTGGGCTACATCCCAGTGTCTTTGAACTTATCAAAAGGAACGAGCCTGAAAAGGACTAAGACGTCCTGTGTGCAAGATGTAAAAGAGAAGTGAGTGTAAATACTGAGAAACCAAGGATATGGCAACATCACCATCGCCCTAGTTTTTTTCCAAACGCTCAGCCTGGTAGAGGGCGAGATACATCATTCTATAGGGGACCGCCTTTCGAGAGGTAGTTCGGATGAATAAATAATGGGAGAACATTCAGGCCACAACCTCGCTAACCAAATGTATGGCATTCGTTCCAATATAATGCAGGAAGGGTGATACCCTTCAACGAGATGACTGGAACCCAACAAAGGCGTTTTCAACGGAATTATGGACGAATGATGAGGCAACAATAGGAAGTGCCACGTCCTAAGGCGTCTAAACTACTCGAGGTGGCCAATCAAAATGTTCTCGAAGACAGTGAGGAGACCGGTACAGGTGAGTCGATGGAAGAATTGCCAAAGAGTTCTTCTGGGAGATTAAAGTTTAAGCAAGGCAGAAGGGATGGAGAAGATCCAGATCAGCCCCTTACTATTCAGTTCGATACGTTACCTCCTGTCATGGCTAATAGCTATTTACTAGCCAATGAATTCAAGAACAAAGAGAAATAAGAAGAAGAGAGGGAGGATAACGATGGAGAAGCTTGTGTGCTGGAATGTGAAGAAGGCCAAACTTCTAGAGGGGCCTACAATGGTGAAGAGGGTGATGGTATGATGGACATCGAAGAGGAAATTGATCTGGAAGCAGAAAGAAGAAAGAGAGGAGTATCGCACAACACTCTATTGAAGCAACTACATCGAGAGGGAGTTCGTGAAGTGGACTTGTTGGGGGAACCATCTGGGCGTTCTTTCGATTATTACGTGCTGTACGGGATGCCCAAGAGGAAAAAGAGAGTACCTCGCTCTGAAAAGTATGTATCACCTCCAAGAATAATGCATCCTCCCACAGGTTGAGTAACTGAAGAAGAAGCATTAGAAAACAATAAAAAGGAAATTCAGGAAGCGGAAGCTCAGTGCGACATACTGCGCGTTGACTTATCACAAAAGGATAATTCAACTGAGAACGAGCAGGAAGTAGAAATAGATGCTTCCGAAAAGGTTATTTTTAAGAGACCAGCCATGAAGTTAACTACTAAACACTTGGGACCATTGTACGTTAAGGCTTTAGTTAACGGACTACCTGTGGCGAAAGTACTTATCGATAATGGAGCAGCTATAAACACCATTCCATCTAGGATGATGAGGAGGTTTGTAAAGACAGAAAGTGATGTGATTCCAACAGAAGTCATCCTTACAAGTTTCAATGGAGGAGCAACTTCAACTAAAGGGGTTATGCCATTGGACATAACTGTAGGGACAACTACTAGGACCACAGTCTTCTTCATAATAGATGGTCCTACTAGTTACAATGTGTTATTAGGAAGGGATTGGATACACAGAAGTCACTGCATACCTTCATCGCTCCATCAATGCCTGATTTTCTGGAATGACAAAGGTGAAGCAAAAGTGGTACAGGCAGATCATATACCTTTTGTCGTAGAAGCAAACTCAGTGAAAAGATTCATGTACGAAGGAAATTACGGACCTGTCAGAGTGGTCCAAGATGGAGAAAAAACTCAAATTGTTACACAGAACGAGGAGCCGTTTTTGGAAGATGCACTCAGTGAAATGTTCAGTCAAATGAGGCCAAACATAGTGGCCCTGGACGAGCCAGTAATTGGCAAAAAAGTAATCAAGGAGTTTTAAATGAGTTGTAAGCAACAAAGGCGAATGGCCAATATTCTAGCCTTTAAAGTCAAATTAATGGCTTTCAATACAGAATGTAAAAACAAGACGAAAGAAGAAGAAGCCTTGAAAATATTGGGAGACAAATTGGCAGTGTTCGAGTTGGAACAAAGTATTGGCCGAGAAGTCAATAAGGTGGATTGTTTAGAAGAAGAAGTGCCTATAAAGGAATTGAACGATGAAGTAATGAGGATCACTAAACCTGGATTCGCTCAAGTACAAGACCCTCTGATTAAAGTAAATATTGGCAATGAAGGGGAATATCGCCCAACATTCGTCAACCAGATGCTCGATCAAGAGGTTAGTGATAAATTAATCACTTTATTAAATGAATATAAGGATTGTTTTGCTTGGGAATATGAGTATATGCCTGGTTTAGATAGAAATTTGGTGGAACATAGATTGCCAACTAGGCCAAATTTTAAACCTCATAAGCAACCTCCTAGGCGTTTTGCTCATAATGTATTCCCTGAGATTAAGAAAGAAATAGAGCGATTATTAAAAGCATGCTTTATTAGAACAGCCAAATATGTAGAGTGGTTGTCCAATATCATGCCAGTGCTAAAAAAGAATGGTAAATTAAGGGTGTGCATAGATTTTAGGAACCTAAACATAGCCACACCCAAAGATGAATATCCAATGCCTATGGTAGATTCTTTAGTAGACTCGACTGCCGGACACGTAATATATTCCTTCATGGATGGGTATTCAAGATACAATCAAATTTATATAGTTGAGGAAGATATGCACAAAACTGCTTTTAGGTGCCCTGGATCTCTAGGATGTTTTGAATGGTTAGTTATGCCTTTCGGCCTGAAAAATGCAGGAGCGACTTATCAAAGGGCAATGAACTTGATTTTTCATGATATGATAGGCAAGTTCGTTGAGGTGTATGTAGATGATATAGTGGTCATATCCATTAAGAAGAGGACCATTTTGAACAATTGAAATGTTCATTTGAACGAATGAAGCAATATAGACTAAAATTGAATCCCTTGAAATGTGCATTTGGCGTTAATGCAGGAAACTTCCTTGGTTTCTTAGTACACAAAAGGAGGATTAAACTTGATAAAAATAAAGCAAAGGCTATTTTAGAGGCCAAAGCACCTAGCAATAAAAAAGAATTACAAAGGTTCCTAGGCCAAGTAAATTTTTTAAGATGCTTTATTTCTAACTGTGCAGGGTGAACTAAAACTTTTTCGCCACTTTTAAAGTTGAAAAATCAGGACAAATTCGTCTGGAAAGAAGAGTATCAAAATGTTTTTGAAAGCCTAAAGATATATTTATCAAGTCCACCAGTATTGGTGTCACCAATCCAAGGACGGCCAATGAAAGTATATATATCGGCTAAACAAGAATCAATAGCTGGAATGGTCGCGTAAGAAGACCAATTTGGTGAAGAAAGGGCGATTTACTACTTGAGTAGACGGTTAACAAAATGTGAATGTAATTACTCTGCCATTGAAAAATTATGTCTTGCATTGTATTTCACATGTACGAAATTAAGGGCTTATTTACGGCCCGTAACTGTTTATTTAATTTCTAAAGTAAATTTGGTTAAGTATATGTTCTCTTACCCTATTTTACACCAAAGGGTAGGTCTTTGGACGTTAACATTATCAGAATTCGAAATACAATACATACCCCGAAAGGCAATCAAAAATCAGGCTTTGACTAACTTTCTGGCCGATCATCCATGCCTTGATATGCCTAAAGACATTGAATTAGAAATCAATTCATTCGAATTAAAACCTTGGATTTTATATTTCGACGGGTCGAAAACCTCTAAAGGTGCAGGAGTAGGAGTAGCCTTGATAAATCCTTTAGAGATTTGTTACAAATTCGCATTCACCTTGGATAGGATATACACCAACAATCAAGCCGAATATGAAGTTTTAATCGTGGGCTTAGAATTAATGATAGATATGGAGGTAAAGAATGTGATCATTAGAGGCGATTCTCAATTGGTAATTCACCAATTGATCGGTGATTTTAAGTGCCAAAGTGATTCCATTATAAGTCTATATGAAATCGCCCAATAATTGTTGGAAGAATTCGATCAAGTAGAGTTTCAATGTGTTAATATGATATATAATGACATAGCAAATGAGTTGGCCCAGATGGCCTCAGGGTATTCAAAGGTTTTAAATTGGAAATCTACTTATGAATATGGAGCAATATTGCCGGTAGTCCAAAGAAGGGTGAGAAGGGTAGAAATACATTACATACAAGATGGAGATGCAGTAGATTGGAGGGCAGAGATTAAAAGGTTCCTTAAAGAACCTAATAAAGGAGGTAGTAGAAAAATGAAGTTGCATTTGCTAAACTATACAGTGATAGATGAGGAGTTGTTTAAGAAACGCTCTGATGGTATATTACTAAAATGTGTAAGTTTGCAAGAAGTCAGAACAATCATGGCCGAAGTGCATGAAAGGATATGTGGAGCTCATCAAGCTGGCCAAAAGATGAGATGGTTAATTATTAGGAATGCATAGTTTTGGCCCAAGATAGGAGAATCATGTGTTCAATATGCGAAGAGTTGTCTAGCATGCCAAAAATATTGTCCAATACAAAGAGCACCAACAAGAGAGATGTCACCCATTATCAAATCCTAGCCGTTCAAAGGTTGGGGGATAGACCTGATAGGGAAGATTTACCCCTCATCGTCCAAGCAACATACCTTTGTTATAATTACGACTGATTTTTTCACTAAGTGGGTAGAAGAGGTACCTTTAAAGGAGATCACCCAAAAAAGTATCATAGAATTTATCCGTGATCATATTATTTATAGATTTGGGATTCCACAAACTTTGATGGTAGATTACGTAACTTCTTTAAATGGAGATCAAGTCAATAAATTCTTGAGCGAGTTTGGAGTTAAATTAGTGAACTCCACACCATAGTATGCTCAATCTAATAGACAAGCAGAATCTTCTAATAAGATTCTAAAAAATATCATAAAGAAAATGATAGATGAAAATGCCAGAAATTGACACGAATGTCTAAACAAGGCCTTATGGGCTTATAGGACGTCGCCTCGGTCAAGCACCAAAGTTACTCCTTTCCAACTTACTTATAGACAGAAGGCCGTTTTGCCTATGGAAATCAATGTGTGATCAATTAGAGTGTGTTTACAACATAAGTTAAGTGATGGTGAGTATACCGAATCACTAGTTCAAAACTTATTGGAGTTCGACGAATTAAAGTTAGACATCCTAGATAGATTGCAAGTTCAAAAATGAAGGATGACTAAGTTTTATAATAAAAAAGTTATAGCCAAGTCATTTAGCCTGGGCGAATTGGTTTGGAAAACAATACTCCATTTGGATAGCAAGGATCTAAAGTATGGCAAGTGGTCGCCCAATTGGGAAGGGCCTTATAAAGTAAATAGTGTGTTGCCTAATGGAGCTTACCATCTAGAAGATTTAGATGACACCAAGCACATGAGGTTCATTAATGACAAATATTTAAAAAAATATGTTCCCTTCTTATGGGAGAATGAACAAATAAAAGTATAATCAAATTACGTTAAACGATCGTAGATAAATAGGGTCAGAACGAAATACGTTCAAAATAAATTCCTTTATTATCAAATATGCATTACAAATTGTGAGATATAAAATACTAAATACTCTATAAGCTACAATTGAGAGCAAACTAATTTCTCGATCAATCGCCAAGTAAGAGGGTGAATCGACCTTGGTCGCCGTCCTGATCGCACTGCTGCAAGGGCAGGCAAAGAGGCTGAGAAGCACTCTCAACAAGCAAAAAGGAAGAAAAGCACCTTCAAATCGCCTGCCTAATCGCATTGCTGCAATAATGGGCAAGGGGACTGAGAAGCACTCTCAGCAAGCAAAGTGGTTTGAAAAGCATCCTCAAAAATTGCCTTCCATCATTGAACTACTTATAAAAAACATGGAGACGATGGGAAGAACTTTGCTGGCCAAAGAATATTTCCTATATCTCCCATACCAAAGATGACATCAAAACAGATAGCAAAATAGGTGGATCAAATGATCCATTTTTATGGAAGAAGAAAATTTTGGATCAATTGTTGAGATGTCAAACGATGGCAGCAAATTAGTTTTTGAAGAAAAGAATGGAAATGAAAATGATGAGTGCGAAATACACACACATTTATAGAGGCGTGAAGGTGAAAAGACAGAATGTGAATGGCCACATTCGTGCCTAATAACTGAAACGTCTTGGGAAAAGAGACGAAAATACCAAGAAAAAATGTACATGAATCTTAGCATAAAGCAATTAAATGCTTGGAAGGTTGACGATTAAGGACAACATCAATTAAATACGCAAGTAGACAAATTAGTCGTTCATTAATGATGATAACTGCTGTTACATTCAAAATTAGCAATGGCAATTAGTGCGAAGTAACAAAAGAAAAGTTAGTACGAAGTTACAAAAGGAAAGTTAAGGCATTGAATGTCTTACTTACAATTTACCCCAGGCCGACCGAATTCTTTCCCTAATTCTCCCCTACTCTTCGCTCTGCTGAGAAGAAGCGACATTTAATTCAGCTACAAAATCGTCATCAACTTCCAGCTTTTTGTACTGCTCAACCAAAGACTTGGTTCGTTCAATTCCTTGGGAAGCATTATACTTTTTAGCAGCCATTCTCACCCTACAGTCGTTCATCTTTGCTTGAAGCTCCTTCATCTCCGCAGCCAAACTTGTCATCAAAGAGTCTTCGACCATAACGTCGGAAGAGATTTCTTTCAATTCGTCCTCGGCTTTGTTAATCTCTAGAAGCAAAGACTCTCTTTCAGATGCAGCACGAAGATACTGAGTACTCCTGGCCTTCAGTTCAACATTTTTGGCTAGCAAGGAGAGGATATCAGAGTAAACAACCTTCAACGTTGCTTTAAAGTCAGCAGAAACGTTGAGCGATGGAAGTGTAAGTGCTTGCGCCAATTTCGCACTCAAGAGTTCAAGCTTATCCTTATATTTAGTAGCACTAGCTTGACCAATATCCATGTCCATGAAAGACACGTACTCAAATACCGACTGCTTGAGAAACTTTATATCTTCCTCTAAAGAAGCAGAAGGATGACTGGTTGAAGTAGGGCGAGACGTCTTGACTTGCCCCCAGGAAGTAAACAAGTCCTGGATGGAACACACAATGTCATCAGCATCCTGCAAAGAAAAGTGCCAACATTGAGGACTTTCACTACAATAAATGAAGCGAAAATGAAAGTGAAGCAAAATGTTACCTCATCAGCAATTTTGGGAAGTTCAGGCATATCACCAGTAGGCTCCACCACCTGTGGGGACTTTTCCTTGTTTGGACGAGAAGACTTTGCTACAACGGGCAGGCCCATTAGAGCCTCTGCGTAATTCAAGAAATAACGAATCAGAAACCAGTAGCACAAGCAAAGTAAAACATCAAAATATGTATTACCTTCTGGTTCGACGTTTGGAGAGTCGGCGCCCTGGAAAGAAGGTGGCCCTTCTACTAGTTGTGATGAAGGTTCCGAGATTAGGGTTTCTCTTTAAGCATAATCCCTTCATCAGCTGATTTGGACGAAGCAGCTTCAGCAGAAGATGATGGAGCAGGAGCTGCCAAAACTAAAGCCTTCGAAGGAGAGGCTGAACTTTTCTGAAAAATTCAGGTAAACCATTAGTACATAGAAAAGTATGTTTAGGAATAAACAAATTTAATTACCTTTCTCCTAACGATGAGAGGAGCGTCGTCATCATCCTGCAAAGTGGGAGATGCTGAAACTAGCCGTTTGTGACTTAAGGCACTTTTAGCTACAGTAGCCTTGGCAAGTAGAGAAGCAGATGGATGGATAGAATGTTTAATGCGAGCAGGGGAGGAAGGATTCCTAATGGACACAGGGGTGACCAAAATGGGAGAAGTAGAGGGAGTGCCTGACTGGTCCAGTAAATGGAAGGCACGATTTGCATCAGTTGCAAACAATCGACGTGTTATTGATGGCCAAGGCTATTCCAAAAGGGGATGGACAGCACAGCTAGAATTGAAAGGGGCTAATGAAAATTTGCTTATTAAAAGAATGTCGCGAGCATCTATAGCTAGTACCTCCGCCTTATTAATAGTGTGACAATGGTCTGTCAAATTTTTGGAGTAACAGGGAGGAACAGGCCAAGTTTGGCCAAAACCAAGTTGGCGAGCAAAAAATTGGAGAGCATATATTTTAACCCCAGTTTTGGCATTGGTTCCAGTTAAGATATCGTGGAACAATTCCTTCCCAATCAAAAACTGAACCCAAACAAGCAGAGAAGCACTTGCACTGTCTATGGTGGATGGAGGTTGCACATAATTTGAAGTCAAATGAGCAGGAAAATGAAAGAAGGAAGGAATCGAATCTAAGGTATAAAAGAATGAAAAAATGTCCCTACTGGACATATTTACAAGGGTCAGTGGATCAATGGCTAGCCCATAGCAGCTAGCAGAACGACTGGAAATGGATGGAGTATCAAGTGGTGGAAAATATGCTCTCAACCACAGTTGAGTGAACTAAAGGGGGCCACTGCTAGTGGGAGATGCACCATTCTTCAGTTGAAACTAGAGGGAAGTCATACCTCTATAAAGGGCGGCTAAAAAGAAGGAACATAAGTTCAAAGGCCTACTATGCGCCAATTCGTGCGCTATGGGTAAGTAGCTCATAGAAGGTTTCATACTTGGCACACAAAGAATATATTTATAGAGCCAAATCTGAAGAAAGGCCACATGCTCAGCATGGGAAGGTTCAGCGCTTGAGTGATTATAAAAGTCTTGCAGGCTTGAATAAGACTCAGTAAGTTTTTTGTCAAATTTTGGGGCAACATTAGAAATCAAGATACCAGGAAAGATGGTATCGTCCAAAGGCGGAAGATTTACTAGGGCTCCAACATCCCTTAAAGTAATAGACATGAGACCAAGAGGGAAAACAAAGATGTTATACTCAGAAGACCAAAAACTAAAAGCAATAGGAAAAAACGTTGAGTCAAAAATCGGGGGTTGAAGAGAAATTTCTAATAAATTTGAAATCCTAGCACAATCAAAAATTGCCTTCGAGGGGCCATGACTCACAAGACGTGCATGCCATCTACGAAAAATAACATCAGCTTTGGGCCAAGTGCGAATACCTTTTTCACGAATCGGCCTCAATGGCAGAGAGTTCAAGAACGGAGGACCTTGAGTGCAAGGGAACAGCTGGCCCACCGCCACTTGTCCGACGGCTTCGTCATTATTGAACGATGGACCCAAATAGAATTCTTTGAGGTCAGCACTAGCTTGTGTAAGGAAGTTTAGATTTACATATGGCCTAGTAAGGATATTCTGAAAATCTTCAAAACTAAAAGAATCATCAGATTGAGTTTGGGAAGTCGCCATTGGAAACAAAGTACAGTTTTGATAAGGTTTGCCTGAGAAACGTAGCAGAGAAGCAAGAAAATGAACAGTAAAATAGTGAGGAAGAAGTGCGAAATATAGAGACGTGGTTTAGTGGTGCGATGAAATGGCGTGTCCTTTTGGTTTATAAGGGTTTGTAATTTTGCACCTTTTCAGACTGTAGAAGGAAATAATGATTGAAATTTTTGGAAATTTCAAATATTGCTAGAAAATACAAAGTGAATATGGCAAAGATTAATAGTTAGTATTAATTCTGCCATATTGGGGGGTAATTGTTGATACACTAAAAGTGCAGCCCAAATTAAATAGCCCAAAGAGTGAAGCCTAATTGGAAAATCCAGGATAAAGGTCCAAACAGAATTATTGATGAATGCGGTGGAAGCCCACGAACACGGTAACATCATGGCCCAAGCTTGTAAGACGCCCAGAATCTAAACGAATAGAATACCTTACGGTCGCCCAGAGCGATGACCCCGTTCTCGCCCAAACCTTCGAATCGTCGAGGATCTTAGCAAGCATAAAACATTATGGTTATCTAGAATAGCAGTTATTGAAGCAGTTATTGAGTGATCTTATCACATTCCACGATTCAAGGAGCCCAATTGAAGGCAGTTGAACGACAAAGAGTAATGGCAAATGTTAGGGACGGCAATTCCACGACAAGTTAGCCACCATAAAGAAGGTGGGTAGTTATACAACAATCAAGCAGTTTCCAAACGGTTTGCCATGAAAAAATAATCAAGGGAATATAAAAGGAAGAGAAGACATAGTGAAAAAGACCCCGAATCAAATACTCTCAAATAGAGAATATGTAATTTCAATTTCTTAGTTTAAACTTAAACATTTCTTTTAGTACTCGTATGCTTGAACCTCTTGGAGGCATTCTGTTTAGTTCCAATTATAAATTATCGTCAATAAAACATCCCTTTTTGGAATTTCGTCTCAAGAGGTCTGTTCCTTACACAATCATTTGATTCCTTTTTAATTGTTAGTGAATACCCACGTGAAACAGTTTGGAACATTCATTTCTTCTTGTTTCTGTCTGGGGTTTTTTGTGTTCCATCTTAGGTCTCTTGTGTGGCTTCTTCTTCCTTTGTAGATATTTATAGTTTACTAAATGGAGATGATAATTGTGATTTGTGTTTGAGTTGTTTCTCTAGATCTATGATTGTTAATTGTAGATTTTTGGTGACAAGAATACTCCAATTTTTGTCCAATCGAAGAAGAAGATAATTTTGACTTGCCTCATGGCCACAAAAGGCTCGAGCGTGGGCTGAAGGTCGATGCAAAAAAGAAGAAGAAGCCCAAGAACAATACTTGGTGCCATGTCGATGATGAGATTGAGGATTTCTCTCACGAGGAGGATAGACCCTCTAGTATCAAAAATTCAATTTTTGTCTTCATTTAAGCTTTTGTTTTTTGTTGATATCTGAAAACATGGAAAATGTTATGATTTTGCAATTCTCAAATATGTTCTATTTTTGTTGTTTTATATGACATTTTAGGTAACTTGATTCAACAATTAGGATCTCTGTAAAAGAAGAAATTTTTTTTTTTAATTTCATTTGGTTAGGAACTATTAGTTTTAGTTTACCACTCCTCCATGTTATATTGAGATCACTTAACTGAAATAATTTTTTTAGGAAAAATTGCAGCTTTGGTACCAAACCTTTCATTTATTAGCAGACCTTGTCCAAACCTTTCATTTGTACCATTGGAGGTACCAAACCTTTCAAAAATTCGCACTCGAAATCCAAATGGACGGAAACTGTCTATTTGACCGTTAGCTGACCAAGAAAAGTAAATTTTGATCTATTTTGACCAAATTGGAATGGGTAAAATGGTAACTTGATAATTACAATATTAAATAAATTGAACAAAAAAAATCAAAAAATTAAGAAAAGAAATTAAAAAAGGGTTGTCTTCTTCAACCTCCCCACCCCACCCCACCCCACCCCACCATCTTTGTCAACAATATGCGCAAACCAGCTTGATTGGGACCCAAGTACATCTGAAACTGAATTGCTGAAGCCACATGAAGACTTACTGGTATTGATTTGTGATTACTTTAGCCTTGACTTTCTTTATATCTTCTTGCCTGATGTGTGTTCCTTTCCTTAAAGAGCGGGTCGACACAATTTGTCAGTGGTTCTAAGGTGCCCCATCACAAAGAAAAACATGATGAACCAATATATTCTGCTTCTGAACATGACACGAAAAAACAGTCAAATTCCGATGTTGATTTTGAAATATTAGATTTTCCCAAAGTTCCTAAGCAGCCATTACAATCGAGTAAACGAACTGTCTCCGCACCAAAAATGCTTCCTTTTCCTGCCTCTGCACTATCTGAAAGTTATGAAGAAGATTCAGAACCTTGTAGAGAGAGAGAAAATCTGTCAGAAGAAGTCTTGCGGGAGAAATCATTAAGCAGGGAACTTGATTCCCTCAATATTTCGTTGGGTACATTGGAAGACAAACAATTTGTGCCATTCATGTCTCCTCCATCACAGTCTCTTGCATCGGTTCCTGCGAGACAAGGCAATGTACCTCCCCATCTCAAGACAAACCCAAAAATATTTGAGGATTGGATTGAGAATCCATTTTGGAGAAATGCAAATTTGTAAGAAGCTATTAGAAAAGCTATAGAAGAAGAAAAAATGAGAAACTTTTTTCTTTTCTTTTTCTTTTTCTTCCTCCCGCCCCCCAAATGTGGGGGTTTGACAAATCTTTAGGGGAGGTGGTGATGGGTTGTAGATTATGGGAGCAGTGGTGGTTGCAACAATGGGTAGCTGGTGGTGGTTTGAGCATATTGTCGACAAAGATGGTGGGGTGGGGAGGTTGAAGAAGACAACCATTTTTTAATTTATTTTCTTAATTTTTTGATTTTTTTCTTGATTTTTTGATTTTTTTTTTGGTCAGTTTATTTAATATAGTAATTATCAAGTTACCATTTTACCCATTCCAATTTGGTTAAAATAGGTCAAAATTTACATTTCTTGGTCAACTAATAGTCAAATGGACAGTTTCTATCCATTTGGACTTCGGATGCAGATTTTTGAAATGTTTGATACCTCTAGTGGCACAAATGAAAGGTTTGGACAAAGTCTGCTAATAAACGAAAGATTTGATACCTTGGTTGCAATTTTCCCAATTTTTTATTTCATTTGGTTTGGAACTATTAGATTTGAAATTGGTATGTGAATAAATGTTAGCTTTAGTTTTCGTCTCCTCCATGTTATATTGAGATTACTTAACTCTAACATACATTATCATCTTCAGTTTTATGCAAAAAAACATTCCAAGCTCATGTAGCTGTTGCCTCTTCAACATGTGTTTCGTTCTTTTATATTCCAGGCTACTGTATCAAAATTTATTGAAAGTATGACTTTATTGCAGTTGGCAATTGCTATTCTTAAAGGAGAACTTGAATTGCTATTGTCACTTTGAACTAGAGGCACTGTTTGCTTTTTGAAATAATCAATATTGCCATTAGACATGGTTAGTGCAAAATTTGTCCTCGTTAGTGTCAATTGATATGCAAAAGACAATATAAAGTTTGGAAGAACCTCAAAATATGCTCAGCACAAATGATGCTTATAGCAATCTCATGTCCTTCATATTTTTCTGCCTTGATTGCGTGCCGAATGTGCTGCTTTTATATATTATTGTTAATAGCCAATGATTTTTTCTCCTCTCATGGAGCAAAGGGCATGGAATGCATTTTCATTTTAATTTTAATTTCTTTAAAATTAATTTTGAGGAGCTTGTTTACTTAGAAAGTGTTATTAACAAATGAATAAATTGGGAATTTTCTTTATACACATGCAGATAAATTGTGTGTGTAGAAATTAATCAACTTTATGTATGTGTGACTTTGTAATTGTGGATGTTGGATATCGTTATCTGTTTTAGTTGAACAAAATATATATGCACAAGACTATTTTTCTTGTAAATGAAAGCATATGTAAAAGCTATTATTTCTAACAACCCTTCGAATGCTAGTGTTCTTATTTTTGAATTTTGAGGTGAATCTTTGGGTTCCTCCAAGGTCCATTTCTTTCTTTCTTCATAAATATTGACTTTTAGCAATTAAAGTTAGCATCTAAGATATTTTTCAATGATTATATGTGATTATATACGTGAATTTGAAGCTTATTTGAATATAACCAAACATTTCACAAATATCTCTTCAACCCACAATGCAAACGTAAAACATTAATAGATAGCCCATCAATTGGAAGAATGTTTACACATGAAGTTGATGACCTAGCAAACAAAAAGCAAAAGCAAGAGTAGTAAAAGAAGAGTCACACTTCACCGACAAGTCCAAATTACATGCTAAATTCTAATTTACGTGGCAATGAAAAAAAGAGAGAAAAGCAAGCAAAAAAATGACTGCTGCTATCTTTTCCCTTCAAAAACTGTCCGCCATAATTCAAAAACAGGGTGTCAATGACCCTCTCCAACAAGATTAATTGGAAAAGAATTTAGAAAAATTTCTACAATCAGAGTACCTACTCGTGGCAAACACTGTCAAGAAAGTAAAATTAATGAATGGAACCAAACTTGGATCATGGATCGGTCCAGCCCATATATCATTAAGTGGGTCAATCCATATAAAGGGCAATATACGATCAAGTGGGACAATCTATGTAAAGGTGTACAAAAGCTAATTCTATCCCATAAAACAAAAATAAAGTTTTTAGGGCCATAGAACAAAAATGTCGTCAGGGCATTCATGTCTAATATGCTCATATGAACCTGTTTTTAAAGTTTAACTATCTCAACTTCGAGTTAGGTTAAGTAGTTCAGATTACTAATTTACCAGCTTCTTATGTCTTTGGTTCATACCTAAGCAAAATTACATATTTATGTATGTCACTTAAGTAGAGAGATGCGATATAGATCGACCAATTTATTAAAAACACAAAGATGAAAATACAAAAGCTTTCCGTTGGCTATGCGATGCCATGTATAGACAACACATCATACAAAGCTAATGCCTACTAGATTCATTTCTATTAGCTATGCTATGAACTTTCGATGAATGCTGAAATTGTCAAAAAAATAAATAGTCACTGTCGCATCTATAGTCCTCAATATTAGTGAAGCATCTCTATATTATAGATATTTCAAAAATCAATCGCAATCACTAATTCTCTAGTTGATATTGGCTCATTGAACACCAAGTCAAAAATTTCATTGTACGATTTTTTTACGTTTCACATCTCAATTGAAAAGTGTGCACTATTTTTTAAGGCTCCGAAAAAATGGAAAGACAGCAAGAAAGTTCAAATATAATTTAAATTTTATTATACACATCAAAAACCCAAACAACTCTTTAATTAAGCATAGTTTCCTCTAGATCTTGACTAATAACTCAAAAAGGATTTACATCAAATGCTGTCGGATAATGCAAGGGCAATTGCAGACAGCAGAATCTGAAATATATTATTGTTAATTTAAATCACCAATCTTTCAGCGACTTATATATAAATGCCAAATTGATGCGTATAATTTCAATAAATTTATTTTGTTGAGTAAGGACCGCTAGCCTTAATTCGTGCCACCACATGAAACGTGCTAAAAGGTTCATTTTTGCTTTGCATCATCTTCATTGAAAGTAAGTAGAGGAAGGATTCCGCCCCCGGGGCACATCCAAGTTGGCGGAACAATCACATTGGGGGGCTCTGGAACCAAGCGTGGGGAGTTCGATTTCTGGAAGGCACAACTTGGAAGGCAATATTTATCTTAGAAGGCAAGTTGCTGTAAGGCAGTGAAGAGGCTCCCTTTGGGGAAGGAGTAAAAGCCGTGTGAGAACTTGGGAACCAACAAGGGCACATCCCGCGATTTACCTCCCTGAGCTGCTGAAGGGCCGGAGGTTCAGGGACGAGGATATAGTTTGGCGCAAGTTGGGACACCTCGTTAAAAAAAAAAAAAAAAAAAAAAGGTGGAGGAAGGATTCCTTTGAAAAATATAGTGCCATTATATTTACATTTTTTTTTTTCAACGCGCCATATTTTGATTGCGATGAAGTTCTTTATTCTTACCCATTTTTCACACTTACATCCCCAATTTCACTCCCTCACATTTTTATCTTCAGCATTCAATTAATTAGAATATTTTATCTCAATGATGGTTTTTTTACCAAAAATTATGTTAGCGTTGGAAAAAAAAAATTGTTGAACTTTTTAATTTATTGAATATTATTCTTATTTTGAAATATGAGGACAAAAAGGATTTTTTATCTCCCTCCTAACAGATTTTGACTGTCATTAATAGGGAGACAACACATTTTAATTAATAAGGGATTGGGGATAAAAATACGACAAAAAATATTGGGGGGGACATAAATGCGAAATTGAGCAAAAGTAAGAAAATTTTATTGCAATTCAAATTTAGTGCGATTAACGAAAAATATGATGTGAATGTTCACGAAAATATCTTTCGATTTAAAATCACCGCAAATGTAAGATTCGTTAACGAGTAATAAAGTGAAATTGAGTTCAAATATCATCCCACGGAGATTGATTTAGAATGTGTTTGATATCATTAAATTCTATGAAAAATGTCACATTCGAGGAATTCGTTTTTTACTTTAGCTATTTGATACGAAAGTGGAAATGAAGTTCGGATTCCAAAATACAAACACTTAAAGCATGTTTTTGGTCAATTGAGTGGAAATCGAATTCCTATGATTTTTGTGGTTTTTTATTTTCCAACTCACATGGAATTAGTTTGCATTTTCCACATTTGCAATCAAATAGATCCTTAGTTCATTTTTAGTTATCACAACATTAATCGAAACAATAATAAAGTGATGCATGTCTTTATGATTAAATTCTATCTAAATTGGTTTACTTATGTAATTGTGACTAAATTAACTAAGCTAAATGCAAATTATACTAAACGCAAGTTAATGTGTTTAAATGGATGACAAGCATACTAGGATCCTAAATCAACTTGGATCAATTCTCTATAACCCCAACACGATTCATTTGTGAAGAGCAATATTCCTAAATTGTTTAACAATCTTTCTCGAGTAGAATTAAACATATTCTCACGTGTGATTCGACTATATTTCTATAATGGATGTGAACATACAGAATTGCATTAAAATTTTATGAATACTTAAAGATTACGTAAAGCATAACGTTATATTTTTATCCCCTATGAGACTTTACAACGATTTACACCATGTTTAACCTATTTTTCATCTTTTAAGGGTAAAACAAGCCACAATATTAATACAATCATTATATACATAACTGATAACATGTTTGAATGTCAAAAAGAAAAATTAAGAATTAAATATTCATGATACAAGATTCATTGTAATTTTAGCGCTAGATTTGTTTAGTCTAAGAAAAAGAAAGCAAAAGAAATGAAAGTTGTTCATTACCAAGAAATTCTTGAAGTTCAATCTTGATGTGTTCTTCATTTCCTTTGGCAATCAATTCTTCAACCCCAATTACGTGTTGAGAGTTGATATTTATAGTACCCTCCAAAAAGTCCTAAAAGTCCATAGAATTCGTGCAAAATTGGCCCAAGAAGAAGTTTCCTTATTAAATCGAAATTCTGAAACAAAAATTGTTTTCTCATGGTGACTGCTCAAGCAAAACCCGGGCGGTTGCCTAGGCACTCTTTTAAGCCACTGTTATTGTTTTTTATCACCCGACCAATATAATTGGATAGTCGCTCAGTTATGTCGACTTTCAAATTTTACATAGTCCCCGAATTCAATTCTTGACTTTTTTTAAAGTCATTTTCTCTTACAATTTCAATCATTTAACTTCTAATTGCATTCAATTGAATCCATAACATTTTAATCTTCATTTTGTGGTTCGAATCAACTATTGGAACGTTGCAATTTAGCCTTCATAATTTGGATTTCGCCATTTTTTCTTTTCTAATTGCTTAGAAACAGGTCCGTTAATGAAATAAACAAAAATTAAACCAACACTGTAACAAAACTTTGATTTCATGATAAGATTTTTTGCAACATGCAAAAAGTTGTCGCAATATTTGATTTAACACAATGCATTTTTAAAGTTTGTCGCGAAGATTGTGATGAAAAAATAAATACCAAAAAATATAAGGCTACATATAAAGTTAACATGAAATGTTAGAAATTGTGACAAATAATAAAGAATGTTACCAAAAATATGAGGGAAGCAAGGCGCCAAAATATTTTTGGTGAGAAACTTATAGTGACAAACCTTTATTTCTTGCAACAAAGTGTTTGTGATGCAATAGGATATATTTTTTGTTATTAAAAATATTTGTTGCTAAAAATTCTATAATTGAAGGAAAAAATCGCTACAATTTTTTTTTGGATCAGACCAAAAATGTTGCAGTGGGCTTTTTATAAAGCTCACCCGTATATTGTAGGTTCTAATATTGTCATAGAGTAAAAGGATAAGGTAACGTGCAATACACGCTACAAAAGCTCTAAAATGTACGTTGTTGTAAAGTTTTTATTATATTTTATAATACTCTTTGCTTGTTGTCTTAACTTCATTTTGCAATGTTATTTTTTTATAACAAGTGTTTGTTTTTTCGTCTCGCTAAATTTTATTATTAATACAATTTTTTAAAAATTTCAAATTTTTTTTATCAAGAGGAAAATTTTTATGACAAAAGCTTTATAAAATTTCTAGGAAAAAACTAATTTTCAAAAAAAAATAAAAAATCATTAGATGATTAAACTTTCAATCACATAATAACTTACAAAAAAAAAAAACTATTAGGTCTAACCAATCTATAAATGAAAATAGATGTCTCAACACTTGAAGGAAATAAATAAATAAATCATAAATTCATATATTATCAACAGTCAGTGGCATGCTGAACATTTTTGCTGGTTCAAATTGTTGTAGAGACATGCCAACTTGACTCGATACGGACTTATACATTAGTGTCTCAAATTGAGAAAGACAGGAGTAGGAACTTGAACAGAGCTGGTCGGATGAGGAAGAGATATTAGCTTGAGGAGTAGTATGGGATAATGGACCCTTGTATGATGCCTTTGACGAGAAAACTTCTGAAGGTGACTCATAGGATACAATAAAAACTCTATGTTTCTTGCCAATTCTTGTTCGAGAAGCCATTGTCTACTAAAGAAACCCTCGCCCTTCACCCCCCAATCCAAGAGAGAGAGAGAGAGAGATCATTTTCAACGAAAAAAAATTGTCTTCATTCTTGACCATTATATAACAATATTGACAAGTATTCATGATCTGGTCCATCATAGTAAAAACCCAAAATATGATCCGTATGACATTGCCTCTGTAATCAGAAGAAAAGAGAAGTAAAATATTCACCACAACATAGCAAAATTTACTCCTTTCAAAATTATTCGAGTTTTCGGCAAATCACATAATGGAGTTCAAATTTTTACTTCAAGGCACCATATATCCCGAGTTTGCAATTACTTTTAACTTTGATTATTTATTTCAATAATTTTTCAACATAATTGATGTTTGCTAAAATCCTACACCGCAAGTGCACGGGGTCACGTTCAAGTAATAAAGTGGACCTTTTGAGTCCAAGTATCGTCCCATAGAGATTGTATTAGTTTAAATTTAAATTATCTTCGCCTTAACCGAAACAATAGAAATTTATGATTTTTCGCCAACTAAATTATAATTTAATAACCTACATATAAATGTAAAGCCTAAGTTAATTAAACTAAATGCGTGATTATAACTAAATGCAAGTTCTATAAAATATATGATAAAAAAACATGTACTAGGATCCCGAATCCCCTTAACCCGAATTTTATAAAATTGACAACATGATTTAATTATAAAGACCAATATTCCTAATTTGTTTAACAATATCTCTGGAGTAGAATTAAACATATTTTTACATGTGACCCGACTATGTTTCTAAGACAGATACGAATATATAAAAATGTATCAAAGATTTATGAATACTTAAAGATCACGTAAAGCATAGCAGTGTATTTCTATTTCTTATCGGACTTTACGATAATTGACATAATGTCTAACTTATTTTCCATCTCTCGATGGTAAAACAAGCCACAAAACTCATACAACTATTACACATATAATTGCAGAGAAAATAAAATCTATGTCAATTATTCAATAATAAAAACGTGTTTTAACGTCAAAATAAATAAAATTCAAGATCAAAAGTTCATAACATAAGGTTCATTGCAAATACTAGCACATAATAATTTAGCCCAACATAATGTGAAAATTAACAGGGCATCACCAAAATCGACCGAACGTGATCAATTCCTCAAATTTGTATTTTAGCCACCAACTTTCTTCAATTTCTGCTCCTATCTTAATTCCAGCTGCCGTTTTTGTGGGTTTGTATCTCAAATTCGTGTGTATTATCATCAATTTGCAGCCGCTGAATTATTTGTGTAATTTCTCCAGTTTTTCCCTTTTCCAAGTCTACCCGTCTCTCTTTATAAATAAGGCAGCACCCCCTTTCTTTATTCCCAGCAGCTGACTTTTCCCTTTCCTGTGCGTGAGAATTTTCCAGCAAGCAGCTCGTTTTATGTTCCCTTCAATCCGTCCGGCCACCATTCATTTTCTGTTGGCCGCAGGGGCGGATCCAGGATTTGATCCAAGATTGGGCTACAAAATTTCACACAGGGCTACCATGCCGAAAAAAAAATTTTACATGCCGAAAAAAAAATTTTACACATAAAAAACTGATTTTTTACAAAAAAATAAAATAAAAAATACCTTAAAAAAAGCTATTGGGCCTAAGAGGGGGGCTACAGCCCAGTCCTCCTAAATCCGCCTCTGCTGTTGGGTATGTATATTAATTTTTACAGTAGCCCCCTCTTTCGTCTCTCTCCATAATGTGCGTATATATAATTGTTAAACACTCAGTTGCCATTCTCTGATAGTGGGACCCAATTTCTATTCCATTACAATTGGTCTTAGGCCCAATTAAATGTAATTTATTTTTCAAGGCTTCTCTTCATGGAAATAAGGTATTTTAGTCCTCGAATTGATTTAATAGTGCTACTCATGTCCTTTTTTAGTTCAACTCAATCCCTTCAATTTGCAAAGTGTGGGATATTGTCTACAAACTTTCATCCAATGGCCAATTTGTCTTTCTCTTTCCAATTGCTTCAAACGAGTCCGTCACTAAAACTAAAAGAAAATTAACCCGAATTAAGTAAAAATTAATAATTTGACGACATACAAGTTTAGTTATATAGTACAAATAAGTGAACTAAATGCACTTATCAATTCACTAAACCTCGAAGCATATATCGACGCCCATTGAATGAGAGCATGCACATATATGTATGTTGAGAGTCAATTGATGTGAACTATGCGTAAAAAACAATATATATATATATATATATATATATATATATATTGTTTTT